>NC_064432.1:21777248-22077248 GCF_023375975.1 Astyanax mexicanus | reverse complement strand
AGGGCGCTGTTCTCTGATCTCAGGCCTGCTGTTAACTATGTTAACTCTGCTGCTGCTGTTCAGCCATGGATCTCTGCTCAGACAGCGGGTGGGCAGAGCAGGACCAGCCGGCCTTCAGTGCTGCTGCCCCGGTCACGACTCAGGACAGGGAGCCCGGCTCTGGAGCCCACGGGCACTGCAGCACACACACACACACACACACACACACACACACACACACACACACACACACACACACACACACACACACACACACACACACAGAGCGCCTGGCTCAGTCTTGCGGGATTGCAGTACAGAGTGTAAACTGGGGGCGGGGTTTGACACTGCGTTATTTATTTTCGTCCCACCCGTATTCATACAGGCCCCGCCCCTCTTGAGCCGTGATTGGCCCGCAGCAGTCAAGCAGCTGCGCCAGGATTGGCTAGTCTAATATTCTCGCTCTTTTTCTATTATTCCCATCAAAAAGTAAGCATGGCTGTGTCTCAAACCCAAGAAATGCTGACTTGCTGCCCACACTAGCTCACTAAGAAGGCAAGATAAAACAAGATAGAAAAGACAAGACAAGAAAACACAAGATATGATAAGACAAGACAAGATAAGATAATACAAGACCAGTTAAGATAAGATGAGATAAGACAAGATAATACAAGATAAGACATGACAAGACAAATGGCAAGGCAAGTATTAATCATATTATCATTATAAATATTTAAGTATCAGAAATATTTGAAGAATATTTAATATTAATATTTACAATTGCACATGAAATGTTTTTATATAATATAGGCATTTTATATAATTCTCAGTTAGCTGTTTTTTATATAAAAAATATCAAGCTCTATAAATCTGTCCAGGAATTTCCTGTAAGGATTAAGGGATTCAAGGAGATTGTATTGTCATTTTACATCACATGTGGCACATGAGGTGGAATGAAATTGCATTTCCATGGTTCAGTTTACACCCAAAAAACAATTGTTAAAATAAATCAATATAAAAATAAAATAAAATATAATAAAAGTTAAATAATAATAAATTAAATAGATAAATACACAAAACACAAAATTGTTCATTTCAATGTATAATATTAATATCACTTAATATTTACATACGTTTTCTTAAAATGCCACCAAATTGTCAGTAGAATTATCCACCCTGTCGTGAAGCTTGCTGTAACAGGGTGGAAGCATGTATGGCAAATATGATATTTTTAAGAATGTTAAACCTGAAGTCATTTTTAATATGATTATGCAAATTGACTGAAAATTAGACAGAATTAATTCAAGTACAATTTACGCCTTAGGATTTGAAAACATTCAGTGTTATTTATATATATACCAAAACAAACGTTATGACCGACTTTAATTCTTGTAGATTAACATTAGTATTAAATACATGAAAACAATTAAAGGACCATTAAGAATGATATTTTCTGTAGTAATTTTTTTATTTGTCAGGAACAGCAACAGTGTTCCTGGTCAATTTAACCAGGTGTGTGTTTAATTAGGGAAAAAATAATATTTTCTGATTTTTCAATTTTTGCACTTTGCAAGTTGGATTTTACTGGAGCATATATGGATTATATTTGTGTTACAATACACAAAATGGAAAAAATCTGAAAATCGAAAAATCACCTTTTCATTTTTCTTGAAATTCTGTTTGCAAAAGGCTGGAATGAAAGACTATACACTATATAATACAATAATACACTATATAAAGAACTATATAATTTCGGTGAAAACCCATTTCATCTTTACTATACTGAATGAAAAGAAAAATAACGATTAGGTTTTATACTCTTTATTTTGGAATTTTGGCTTGATACAGAAAATGTAGAAAATTAAACTGCTAAACGTTACACTGACCCATTTTCATATTATATGTTGATTACAGTAATTAAGGCATGCAGAAGAAGTTTAATATCAGATTTTCAAAGTTTAAAACGGATCAGTTTAACCCAGAACAGGAGGGTTAAGAGAGTCAATAAATAAATAAAATAAATAAATAAATTCGACAAAGAAAAGCTTAAAGAACGACTTTATATTATATTATATTCTATAATATTCTATGATATATTATATTATATTACATTATATGATATGATATTATATTATATTGTATTGTATTGTATTGTATTATATGATATTATTTTATATTAAAGTGTAGTGTTATTAGTCTCAGCGGGCCGTTTATGAGCGTCAAAGCCACGCTCTGATGTGGGGAACCCATGAGCCAATCACAGCGCTCGGAGGGCGGGGCCTGTCGGAAAACGGGCGGAGACTGAAATTAACGCAGAACTCCGATCCATCGGTTCCGTTAATCCCGTACAGACTCCCGAGAGCACGCGGCTTAACCCGCCTCCCCCCGCGCTGACACAGGCCGCCGAGAGACCCGGTACCGCGGCAGCTGCTCGTTACCCGCGGGGACCTCGCTACCGGACCGGCTCGCGCTCTTTTTCCCTGTAGCGCGCGCTGCGGCTCCGCTGCTGATCCGGTGTCGCGCGCCGCTGCGGGCTGCTGTTGTTATAGCGACCCGAGCTAGCCGCAGCCAACCCAGAGCCCTGGAACCGCACTTTATTCACCCCCGGAGCTTTTAACAGCTTTTAGCGGACGCTCCGGGACAGCGCGCGCAGCCAACCGGAGCCTGGAGGTGAGTCTCGCGCTGCGGAAAACTCGCTGTGTTTATATGCTGCTGTGATTCTCCTGAAGAGATGATGTGAACTGAGTGAATCAAGGAATCGGGTCTTTCCACCATTGAACCGATTCACGAGCAGTTTATAAAACTGAATCAAACTTTTCCCCTTTTAGCGTTTAACCTAAATCTAATTATATATTTATGTGCAGCTTTAGATTTAAAGCTGTAAAATCAACCTAATTAAACTTCAGATTTATGTTCTCAAAAAATCTGCGTCTTAAAATGATAAATTTAACTCGTTGTTAATTCATTTTAACCTAACCGGTTCATTTCGTACGAGTCGAGTCACTAGATAAAACTGAATCAAACAATTATTAATGTCTCGCCCAAGTTTTAATCGTGTTCAGTGCATAAACTCTAGCTGTATGTCTATAATCAGCCTTGTAAAATATTATTATAGCATTATTAAAATTCACAGTTCTGATTTTAAATGTGTAAGATAAAAACAAAGAGTTCCTCTTCATGAACCGATTCACCACCAAACACTGAATCAAACTCTCACACACATTTATTTTCATATCTGTATTTAATTATAAACTTGTAAAGTTGTCTAAACTCTCTTTGTAGAGGTATTTGGAGTATAATGTCATCAGATTATTATTATTATTATTATTATCTAATGAGATATTTAGTGATAATTAGAATCAGTTTTTCCCTATGAACTGATTCATAAGCTGCAACTCAATCACACTTCTCCCCGCATAGCATTTACATTATATTATTACATTTATGTCTAGCACTTGTTTTAAGCATGCACAACTGATTAAACTCTTAATCTGTTTAAAATAATGCAATTTAATTAATTATTAATCAACCAGAACCGACTCTTTACCTACAAACTGAATCATGAGCCAGAACTTAATTAAACCTGTCCTTTTATTCTGTTTTATATTTATATCTAGCTCTTTAAAGTAAAATTGGTCATGTTAATGTCAGTAGTTTAATGTTATCAAATTATAATTATTATTAAAGTTTTTCCCTGAGATTTTCCATCAGGTTGGATGATTGTCTATTTCTCCACTGATTATTCGCTGATTATTATTATTATTTACTACTACTACTACTACTACTAATAATAATAATAACAATAACAATAATAATAATAATGTAACATAACTTTATTCTGAAAAAATAAAATAAGGCCCCAACAATCACAACAACAAGAACTCACTTATTAAACATAATGGGAAATATAGTAAGATAAGTCACTATCAGATTTGTTGTAAAAGGTTGTCCTGCCCTGCACATCTTAGTGTTTTCCTGTATTGATACACCCACCTGATTCCAATAATGAGCTGTTTAAGAGCAGATTGAGCATTGTGTGATCTAATTCTTAAAAAGAACATGCATTGTTTGCTTGGATATTAGAAGAGGTTTTGGTTTGATTAAACACCAAATAACAAAAGGTTTACAGGTTTTTATTCATTTGTTTTGCCACTTTTTTCCAGTGTTGGATTCATTTAGTAGCTAAATTAAATAGCAAAGACAGCTCAATTCTCTTTAGTATAAATTAATCAGTCTTTTTGGCTGAAAACACCTAAATTCTCACTGAAATTATTCTTCGGAAAAGCAATGCCAAATAACAAGATTTAATCTTTACGACCAAACAGTATTTTCAGCTTTATTGTAAAATACTATATTAAGGCTATTTAAATTAAAAAGTGGCTTTATTATTGAAAACCTGCGGAAAACTGTGTTTGGAATTTTACCTTTGAGCAAATTTTATTTTTGTTTTTCCTTTTATTGCATCCCTACAGTAAATCCATAGAGTGGAGGCTTCCAGTTTTGATTCTTGTTTTCTTGTTTTTACTGCTGTGTTAATGCAGAGCGCAATCTGGTATCCTCATTGGCCCAGACACTGGCAAAAATTCCCAGCCCACAGCAGTGAGGAGAGTTCTCAGAAGGCAGCAGAACAGTTTAGAGTCTGCAGCCTGAAACCATTTTACATAATCTAAATCTAGAGCTTTGGAATAATGGATGGAATAATTTATTTTGAGTTGATTTACTTTTGATCAAATTGCTGCATTTATCTTTTTTTTTTAGCATTATCTGCAGGCTCACTCTTACTTATGGTGTCACAATATATTGCTAAGGAATCGCAACCTCTGTGTTATGATACATAGGGTTTCACCAGTTTCTAGCCAATACAGCCAATATAAACACAAACAAACAGATGACTTATTATTTTTATTTTTATTTCAGTAAAATAGCAGCAGAATTCCAATCTTTATACACACTATATCATCAGAAATATGAAATAAAATATCAGATCTGATCAGTATCAGTACCGATACTGAGTATCGTTGTACTCAGATCGGATCTGGCAGCTAAAGCACTGGATCAGAGCCTCCCTGCTGAAAGTAGAAGTATCTCCCACAGTGATGATGTCATAAGACCTGACGAGGCGTGCTCCAGTCGCAGTAAAGGTTGAGGACCCCCTCTTGCTGTATCAGCCTGCGGTTCCTCGGCCCGCTCTCCCGGTGCTGTAGTCATGGCGATCTTCCAGAGTGTGATTTTAACGGTAATATACTGCGACACTGCGGCAACAAGTTCTACACCGGCTCTGACCCGAGGCGCGCAGTGTTTACGGCTGCTGTATCTGTTCCAGCCCTGCGCCACGGCCGCCAATAAATCCCACCCGTAACAAAACCGGACGCCTAATTAGTGAGATCGGAGGCCGCGGAGCGAGGCCTGAGCTAATGCTCCCCTATAGCACAGGGGCCTCTGAGGACCTACAGGTTAAAGGGCCACACTGACCACCTCCTTGCTCGACCACCTCTTAAAGCAAAAGTAATGAAAGGAGAAAAAATAAAGACATTAAGAACAAAAGCTCCTATAGTGCACTACCCCCCCCCCCCCCCTCCCTAAAACACATTTTACTAAAAGCCATAATGACTATAATGTTAAAATATTAAAATGTTAATGTTGATAATATAATTTGGGATGCACTTGGCTGCTACCTGTTTCAGCTTCATATATGCTGATTGTAAATGAATGTATTTTAGTAGAATGCAAATATATTAAAGAAGTGCGCGTGACAGGTGCAGGTGTGATGGATCACAGTATAAACCAATAGGGAGTCAAAATGGTATATGTTTATACTTCTCTACATCCAGTCACAATCAGATTTACTCTATCTGGATGAAGAGATTTATCTGGATGCGGGTTTTATTGAATAATGAGAAGCCGAAATGAAAATGAAGTAACAAAGTGAAATAGGAGTAACAAGGCTATTTTTAAAATGTAAGAAGTAGAAAGTTCACATAATTGTGTGAAAATGTAAAGAGTAGTATTTGTACTTTACATTACATTACTTCACACCTCTGGGCTTACACACTAACGCACTAACTACCACCATGTGTGGGTGTGGTAACTGGAAGGACCAACAAGCTCTATACAGCAGCTCATAGATGCTCAGCATGATTCTGAGCGTGCACTAAAAAAGCCCAGCTTGTGCTACTGTGCTAGTCCTGTACAGCTTGTATCATTTAGCTGGAAAAGACACAGTGATCCTGAATGCTTTATTTTGTTTTACTTATGTGAGTAGAGGATAAAAGTGAACTTAAACCTGCCGTTTGCCATTGTTTTGTATAAATAATTGGTTCTTTTGACTTTTTATTGCATCGTTTCCAGACAAATTATTTTGGTTGCCAAATATTCAGTGCATCTCTAGCCTAAAGCTTGTCCTGTACGCTAGTGTCCCGCTGTACTGTACACTGCCCTGTTCTGATCTGCAGTCTGGAAATAGTGCAGCAGTAGCTGCGAGGACAGATCGCCTACACACAGCAACTCCTGTACATTAGCCACGACGCACAACCCGCTGAGATCAGACTTCTCGACAGATTAGCTTCACTGGTGAGGCCTCCCTTAACCCAGTTACTGCCCCACTCCGCTTTCCTTCCAGGAACTACGGTCAGTATAGCTGAGCTTATAGGAGCTGCTGAGAAACCGCACCTCATAGGATTAACCTGCAGTTGAGGTTTAGACTGGAGTGTCTCCAAACACTGATTTAACTTCTACTGCTGCTTAAAACCCTCTCAGTATAACATTACACCATCTTACCGTAATGAATAGAACACACAGTGAGTGGATCTGATGACCCGAGTGAGGCAAACCGTAATAAAACTATTATTGTTTTAGATATTATTTAATTATTGTTATTAAAAATATTATTTAGTTATTAAATAGTGTATTCTAGGGGTGCACTGAATATTTGTCAACTGAAAATATTTACCCAAAAATGGCAAACAAAGGGCAAATTATTAAAAACACCTAAACAATTTGTAATTTAATTTGTAACAATGACTATGATGAATTGACGTTAAGATAGACAGAGCTAAATACAGGGCAATCCTGGAGGAAAACCTTGTGGAGGCTGCAAAAGACTTGAAACTGGGAAGTCTCAACTCTTTCACTGGCTTACTCTAAAAAAAAAAAAAAATGCTTTCCAGTAAATTGTATGAAATTTGTGGGCATCAGGGAGCGTCTATTAAAATACGGGAGACTCCCTGAACATCTGAGACAGGTGGAATCTCTGGCGTTAGTTCTTCAGAATCAGTTATGTAGGTAAAATATTAATCAAAGCAGATGAAGGTAGCAGCAGCAGCAGTATTTGGGAGCTCAGTCGTGGGATTGGAGGAGGGTTAGTGGACTCTGTGGTGTGATGTTATATCTTGGCAGCGTCTCTGATCCCTCTTTAACATTGGAAGTGAACTCCGGGAGTTAAAGGGATGCGGCGTTTGGACTCGACTTGGCTTCTCCTGTAGAGCTGAATCAGCAGGAACGCGTCAGGCTGCTCCGCTGATGCTTTACGGCCTATTGATCCCGGGGGCTGAACACTGCGGAGCACCTACAGCACTTTAGCACCAGCTTACAGAGGAGAGGAGGCTGGCTTTATAAACACCACCCACTAAACTAGCATACAGTGCTAGGCCAGCACACTTTAGGATATATATATATATATATATATATATATATATATATATATATATATATATATATATATATATATATATATATATATATATATATATATGCACTGCATCATGGTTTTCGTAATGTGCTGGAATATCATTAAAGATACTGGGCATAAATACATTTCCTGTGGTAGATAGGTAATGGAAAACAACAACAAATGTTAGCTAGGGTTAGCCTGTGCTACCTTAAGGTAAACAATGTTAGCTAGCGTAAGCTTGTGTTACCTTGAGGTAAGGTTAGCTAGGGTTAGCCTGAGATATTCTGAGGTAAACAATAATAGGTAGGGTTAGCCTGTGGTATTCTGAGGTAAACAATAATACGTGGGTTTAATTTATGTTAAGCTAGCTTAAAATGTTTGGCTAGCCTAAGCCTTTGTTACCATGAGGTAAGCAATATCAGGTAGGGGTTGTCTGTTTTTAACCTGAGGTAAAAAAAGAAAAAATGCTAGGAACACTAAAGTAAAAAAATATATAGCTAGGCTTATTCTGTGATAGCCTGAGGTAAACAGTGTTAGCTAGCATAAACCTATGTTACCCTGAGGTAAAAAAATGTTAGGGAGGGGTAACGTGTGTTAAGCTGAGGTAAACAATGTTGGCTAGTGTAACCCTGTTTCACCCTGACGTAAACAAAGTTAGCTAGGGTTAGCCTGTGTTAACCTGACTTAAAAAAAAAAGTTGGCTAGAATAGGCCTTGGTTTATAGGCATTATGCCTGGTTACCTTAAACAAAAAATGCTAGCTTGGGTTCGCCTACATTTACATGAGTTAAACAGGGAACCTAGAGTTTATCTTCTTGTCAACCCAACTTAAATTTTTTTAATTTGAGGCCTGTGTCGTTCTTTTCCCTGCATTTTTTTCTGGTCACCCTTCACATTGTTAAGCATCAGCTCTAGAACTGTAGTGGCTTTTTCTTTAACAACCATTGATTTTTTTTTTTCTTCTTCTCCTTTACCCCCACCCCCCCTCCATCCCCTGTCAATCACAGTATAGATTGTCGTGTGCCGGCCCACTGCTCAGAAACGTCCCTATGGATGAGTTGAAGATTGACCTGTGCTGACCCCCATCAGGAGCTCCCTGGAGGAAGGATGGATTTATCCCGCTCTCCTCATCCCGACGCCTTTTCCAGTCGCATGTCAATGCCAGGGTCTTCCCCCCGACAGAGACGCCGCAGCAGGTCTGTCCCTCAGTCTGTGGGATTAGCGCAGAAGCAGTACATCGCCGCCTGTGGCTAGACACTATGCGCTCACTTTACTGAACACTGGGCTAGGACGTCTGCATCCCGGCCGCTTTTACTTCCATCCCAATGGTGTCCGGTCAGTTTCTGCACCCTGTTCCTCGCTGTATCTGTTGCACCCAATTAGGACTGTCCCCTGGAGCCCCGCGGGACCGACGTCTCGATCAGGTGCAGGGCCTGCCGGGCACAGATGTTGCCCGACACGGACCCGTCCACTCCTTTCTGAAATAAGTGACTCATTCGGACCTCTGGGTAGAGGTGGACTCGTGCCCCATGGCATGGGTCAAGCTGTTCAGGAAGCCAGGGACCGGCTCCACTGGCACAGGGGGACCTGCGGGCCCGGGAACGGGGCCGGGGCTGGGGAGGTCCTATCAGCCAGGCAGCATGCTCTCGCTGGCCCTCACCAAGGGCCTCCTCAACGAGCCGGGCCAGAACAGCTGCTTCCTCAACAGTGCCGTGCAGGTGAGCGCCATGGTGGATAAGGGTACCAGAGCAACCACATTGGGCAGGATAGAAACTGCATTGCCACCTACTGGGTTATTATAGCAACCACCTAGCAATTGCGTAGTGCCTATGATGTATGCTGTAGCATCAACAGCATTGTTACCACCTGAAGCACCATAGCAACTGTCTAGAAACCACCTATGATATCATAGAAACTGATTAGCAGCAGCAAAGCAGCCACTTCAGAGACCATTACATCTGTGTGGCAACTGTCTAGCAATTGATGTATCAACCACATGGGACTCCGTAAAAATGTTATCGTTCCATAGGTGGTTGCTTTGCCAATTAGCTATTAATTGCATGACAACAATGTAAAACACTGTAGCAACTAATTAGCAGCAGCATAGTAACCACTCGGGGAGCCATAGCAACTGTCTAGCTATTGATGTATCAACCACATGGGACTCCGTAAAAATGTTATCGTTCCATAGGTGGTTGCTTTGCCAATTAGCTATTAATTGCATGACAACAATGTAGAACACTGTAGGAACCATTTAGCAACCACCTGGGATGTTATAGATATAGCAACTGTCTAGCAATTGCTGTATCAACCATATGGGACTCATAAAAATGTTATAGTTCCATAGGTGGTTGCTTTGCCAATCAACAACTAACTGCAAGCTACCTTGGGCTCCAAAGCAAAGTCATGGCAACCATAACAAAGTCATGGCAGCCACCTGTGGTACCAGAGCAACCACCTAACAATTGCATAACAACTTCCAACTACATTGGACACTGTAGCAACCACAACAGTATAATTACCAATTGTAACAGCACAACAATTGTCTCACATCCACCACTACTTATAATATTATAGAACGTGGTCAGCAGCAGCATAGCAACCACTTCCGATACCATAACAACTGTGTGGCAACCATATGTGACACCATAGCTACTGTCTAGCTTAATGTGCCTTAGAAAATAAATAGAAAACAGCACAACAACTACTATGGGTTGCTGTTGAGTGTGCGTTTCTGTGTGTTTGTGTAGTCATTGGTACTAAGCTGTTGTGTTCTGCAGGTTCTCTGGCAGCTGGACGTCTTCAGGAGGAGTCTGAGGCAGCTGTCTGCGCACTTCTGCCTCGGTGACGCCTGCATCTTCTGTGCTTTAAAGGTCAGCAGGAAAACACTCATCTTCATGACACCCTTTATTGTTGTTCTAGCATTTAGAACTATGATGTGTAATCTTTCACTAGCTTAGACATTTAAATAAAATGCATCATTTTTGGACAAAACTGAACAAAATCTGGACTGAAGGCAGAGTTAGAATTATTATTAGAAAACTATAATTATTCAAAAAGTCTATTTTAGCTACCCAAGCTAATGTTACTATCCTAGCCCTGTACAGCCCCTATCTTGCAGCTGGAAAATGAGTAGTATGTTAGAGGTTGTAAACTGATGTCAGACCTTGTCCTCTATATGAGCTACAAGTGTAGGTGATACAAAAGCTGGGTGTTAGCATATCACTAACAGGGTACAACTGATTGTTTAATGCCATGTTCTATGTCCACAAATATTCGGACATATCGTTTATTAGAATTATATTTTTTCCGTTTTGTTGAATGTTGATTCATTGTTGTATTATTAATATTTATTATAATAAGTAATTTAAGTATTTAG
This sequence comes from Astyanax mexicanus, assembly GCF_023375975.1. Lineage (NCBI taxonomy): Eukaryota > Metazoa > Chordata > Actinopteri > Characiformes > Acestrorhamphidae > Astyanax > Astyanax mexicanus. The sequence goes on along the minus strand of NC_064432.1, from coordinate 22,066,222 downwards.
GTGCTATTTTGTGCTTTTATATTTAAGTTGGCCCATGTATAGACTTATTATCCTAGACTAATTATTTTGCATTGTCATTTAATACACTTTCACAAAAAACAACCACAAAATATTTAATATATTTTTCCATAATTATCTAATATTAGTTTATTGTTATGATGTGTACATATGATGGCTATTTCTAACTCATAGCGCTCTCTGTTGTATTATTAATATTTTTTATAAGTAATTTAATTATTTAAATAAGTAATTTGATTGGCTAAGTATCTCTGTGCTTTATGTTTAAGTTGGCTCATGTATAGACATAATTATTTTGCACTGTCCAATTAAATGTAAATTTAATACACTTTCTCAAAAAACAACCACAATATTTAGTGTATTTTTCAATAATTATCTAATATTATTTAATAATTATGATGTATACATATAATCTTACTCGTATCTCTCTGTGTCTGTTTTCTCTGCAGAGCATCTTCAGTCAGTTTCAGCAAAGTCGAGAGCGGGCGTTGCCGTCCGACACCCTGCGGCACGCGTTGGCCGAGACCTTTAAGGACGAGCAGCGTTTCCAGCTGGGCCTCATGGACGACGCTGCAGAATGCTTCGTACGCCACCTTTATCTCACTATTTTTACAACCAACCTAAACAGCGTTCATACACGCGTATAATATTATATTTTTATAACATATAACTTGGCTAGGGAATTAGAATACATTAAATTAAAAAGCTGATTTTAGTAATTCCTTTACATTATTTCATAATGGCAGTACATTCAAGGGACAGTAGTATTTAAATAAAGCATTAGGGGCCATGTTTTAGCTGTCTATAGGCAATCGTGCACAGAGCAGCTTGATTTAGTATCAGTGTGTCTTTGCTATCATAACGACGTGAAAAGTACACCTTGCGCCGCTCAGAACGCACATAGTATAGCATAGGTGCTCCAGTTGTTACCTCAGGAGATGGGAACCCCCACACCTGTAATATCTATAAGTTGTGAGGTGTAATGGGTGGTATTGATGGTGACCGGCGGTGTCTGGCTAGAATTGTCCATGTGAAAAGACACTAGAAGTTATGGCAAAAATACCATATAATATTGCAATTCCTGCACATATTTTATTAGGAGCAACACTATAGAAATTACACAATTTGGCACAGTTTGAACATATTCACTGTGAGCTGTACTTGTGTCCCTTGTGTTGCCAGATATGTAGACATTAATGACTGTGTGTTAAGTTATTTTCAGAGAACAGTCTATACTGCTATTCAAGCTGTACACTGACTACTCTAAAGTATGTCCAAGTTTACTTTCTATAGTATCCAAAAGCAGTGTGTAAGACTGGTGGAGGAGGACATGCCAAGATGCATGAAAACTGTGATTACCTGGAACACCCGGGTTGTTCCACCAAATATTGATTACTGAACTCTTAAAACTTTATGAATATGAACTTGTTTTCTTTGCATTATTTGAGGTCTGAAAGCTCTGGATCTTTTTAGTTATTTAATCATTTCTTATTTTATGCAAGCAAATGCTCTAAATGACAATATTTTTATGTGGATTTTGGGAGAAATGTTGTCTGTAGATCATTGAATAAAACAACATTTTATTCTATGTTCATTTTACTCAAATCTATACCTATAAATAGCAAAATAAGAAAAACTGATTTAGAAACTGAAATGGTCTCCTAATTTTTTCCAGAGCCATATACGTGCACATTTGGCTCTCTCTTTTTTTATATATATATTTAGATAAACAGTATGTGCAGGATTTGAATAAATATATTTGAGTTCATAGAAAGTTCAAAGTTTTCTAGGAGGTTTTCTGTCAGCAGTGGAAACTTTGATAATCAGTTATATGACCTGAATGAGTTCTAATGTGCTTTTAAGTGGATATTATTAGATTTATCAGGGTATTATATAAATATAGCTTTCCTTTCTAATGACAGGAGCAGTCGTGTTCAGCCCTGACCCCTCTCTCCCTCTCTCCGCCTGAAATAGAGCTGAGTTTGAAGTGGTATTTTTATTTTTCATGACAGGATAAGAATGCTAATAATATCAGCTATGATAAAGCAGTTAGCGTGCTGCTAAGAATAGCTATAATAACCCGCTGTAATTATACTGAGAGCAGATGAAGGATCCGTCAGCTCACTCGTCTGGATGCGTGTGTTTTGTCTGTTTGACAGGAGAACATCCTGGAGAGGATCCACCTGCACTTAGTGTCCGACTCGGCCGCTGAAGCCTGCACGTCCAAGTCCTGCATCACGCACCAGAAGTTCGCCATGACTCTTTACGAGCAGGTAGAGATACTGTAGGCAAACGATGATATACAGGGGTTGGACAATGAAACTGAAACACCTGTCATTTTAGTGTGGGAGGTTTCATGGCTAAATTGGAGCAGCCTGGTGGCCAATCTTCATTAATTACACATTGCACCAGTAAGAGCAGAGTGTGAAGGTTCAATTAGCAGGGTAAGAGCACAGTTTTACTCAAAATATTACAATGCACACAACATTATGGGAGACATACCAGAGTCTTCCTGGAGCATCTGTGACCAAGACAGCAAGTCTTGTGATGCATCAAGAGCCACGGTATCCAGGGTAATGTCAGCATACCACCAAGAAGGACCAACCACATCCAACAGGATTAACTGTGGACGCTGTAAGAGGAAGCTGTCTGAAAGGGATGTTCGGGTGTTAACACGGATTGTATCCAAAAAATATAAAACCACGGCTGATCAAATCACGCAGAATTCAATGTGCACCTCAACTCTCCTGTTTCCACCAGAACTGTCCGTCACCACAATCAATTATTGTGCTCTAAAACCAGGTGTTTCAGTTTCATTGTCTAACCTTTAAATTTGATGTTAAAATGTAGCCACTTTTAAATATGCTGTAAATAATCAGATATTTATCATTTATTATTGAGATTATAACTTTAATTGAGAACACAAATGGTTTAATGATTTAAAAATAAAAAATCAATTTAATTCAGAGTTTGCCACAAACTCATACACAGTGCAGCTAGTAGTAAAATGGTACGATGACTTTCTAATCACATAGAAATGCAATAAAAGGCATTAAGATAAAAAAAAATATACATATAAAATAAAAAAAATGCATATAGATAAAATACATACATGCGTTTATATACACGCACATAAAACACAGAATTGACTGTACTGTGTTCTCTACAGTTTGTGTGCCGGAGCTGCGGATCGTCGTCGGACCCCCTCCCCTTCACAGAGCTAGTGCACTATGTCTCCACTACGGCCCTCTGGTGAGCCATCCTTCACCCAACACCTCCACCCGACTCCTCCACCCTGTCAGCCTGTTAGAAACGCCTGTAAACCCTGACCTTTAGAAAACAGCAGAAACATCAGTATAAGAATAACAAATCCAAACAATCAGAAGAAAAGGAGTATGTTCTTCTTCATAAACCAAATAAAGTCCCAGTCGAATAATCAAATGAATATGTAAGTTAAAGTCCCAGTATGATCGAAAGTACATGCTTTAAAAAGTATTTTATTTATATATATATATATATATATATATATATATATATATATATATATATATATATATATATATATATATATATATATATTCTTTTTCGCTATATATATATATATATATATATATATATATATATATATATATACAGTTGTGGTCAAAAGTTTACATACACTTGTAAAAAAAACATAATGTTATGGCTGTCTTGAGTTTTCAATAAGTTCTACAACTCTTATTTTTCTGTGATAGAGTGATCGGAACACATACATGTTTGTCACAAAAAACAGTCATAAAATTTGGTTCTTTCATAAATTTATTATGGGTCTGCTGAAAATGTCACCAAATCTGCTGGGTCAAAAATATACATACAGCAACAAAATTTGTCAATTTTGGTGATGTAGCGAGTTGTGTCAATCAAATTAGCTTCATGTCATGGCCTCTTCACTTCTTGTAAGTGATTCTGATTGACTACAGCTGTTGACTTCTCATGAGCCCATTTAAATAGGGCTCATTTGACCCAGTGATTAGACTCAGCTACAAAAGCTACAATGGGAAAGTCAAAGGAACTCAGTGTGGATCTGAAAAAGCGAATTATTGACTTGAACAAGTCAGGGAAGTCACTTGGAGCCATTTCAAAGCAGCTACAGGTCCCAAGAGCAACTGTGCAGACAATTATACGCAAGTATAAAGTGCATGGAACAGTTGTGTCACTGCCACGATCAGGAAGAAAACGCAAGCTATCACATGCTGCCGAGAGGAGATTGGTCAGGATGGTCAAGAGTCAACCAAGAATCACCAAGAAGCAGGTCTGCAAGGATTTGGAAGCTGATGGAACACAGGTGTCAGTCTCCACAGTCAAGCGTGTTTTACATCGCCATGGACTGAGAGGCTGCCGTGCAAGAAAGAAGCCCTTGCTCCAGAAAAGGCACCTTAAGACTCGGCTGAAGTTTGTTGCTGATCACATGGACAAAGATAAAACCTTCTGGAGGAAAGTTCTCTGGTCAGACGAAACAAAAATTGAGCTGTTTGGCCACAACACCCAGCAATATGTTTGGAGGAGAAAAGGTGAGGCCTTTAATCCCAGGAACACCATGCCTACTGTCAAGCATGGTGGTGGTAGTATTATGCTCTGGGGATGTTTTGCTGCCAGTGGAACTGGTTCTTTGCAGAAAGTAAATGGGATAATGAAGAAGGAGGATTACCTCCAAATTCTGCAGGAAAACTTAAAACCATCAGCCCGAAGGTTGGGTCTTGGGCGCAGTTGGGTGTTCCAACAAGACAATGACCCAAAACACACATCAAAAGTGGTAAAGGAATGGCTAAACCAGGCTAGAATTAAGGTTTTAGAATGGCCTTCCCAAAGTCCTGACTTAAACCCCATTGAGAACATGTGGACAGTGCTAAAGAAACGGGTTCATGCAAGAAAACCATCACATTTAGCTGAACTGCACCAATTCTGTCAAGAAGAGTGGTCAAACATTCGACCTGAAGCTTGCCAGGAGCTTGTGGATGGCTACCAAAAGCACCTAGTTGCCGTGAAAATGGCCAAGGGACATGTAACCAAATACTAATGTTGCTGTATGTATATTTTTGACCCAGCAGATTTGGTGACATTTTCAGCAGACCCATAATAAATTTATGAAAGAACCAAATTTTATGACTGTTTTTTGTGACAAACATGTATGTGTTCCGATCACTCTATCACAGAAAAATAAGAGTTGTAGAACTTATTGAAAACTCAAGACAGCCATAACATTATGTTTTTTTTACAAGTGTATGTAAACTTTTGACCACAACTGTATATATAGCGAAAAAGAATAGGGCTGTTCTGTGTACAGTGATACAAATGTTTAAAATGAATGTAGATCATCACCGTTTTTATTACAATAGCACCATTATTAAAACATTTTTAATATTTTAATATACAGAACGGGTTAAACGTCACAGGATACCCTTTTATTTCAGAAATGAAAGAATATCTGAATACCCCAACAAGTAATGGGTGAGGGGTCTTATATGTTAGGCATTAGGCACATGGGTACCACCTTGAAAGCATCCATATTTTGTGTGTGGAATAAAAGAGTGTCCTGTGACTTTTGTCACTGACCGAGACTCATTAAAAGAAGCATAAGACAAATTGGCAAATTGAATGAAGCACGTTGTGTAAATCAGATGTTTTTGTGTGTTTTTAGCCAACAGGTGGAGCGGGTTCTGGAGAGGACGGACAGGCTGAGGTCTGATATGTTTGGGGAACTGCTGCAGGCAGCAAACACCATCGGGGACCTCCGCAACTGCCCTGTACGTCCCCTCCTCTTACTATTATATTACTGTCTCATTGCCTAGTGAACAATCTGACACTTTTCACACGATTTTCCAGAATAGAGCTTATCTGTTTAGTGGATAGGCAGCAGAAGAACTGTATCACCCATTTTATTAAACCATGACTGATGTTAGAGATGTTGTTAATGATGAGGAGAGCATCCACTGATGGATGAAATATGATTGGAAGTTCTCATAACCCAGCGTATGTTTAAAGTTCCATCTTTCAACAGAAAGAGCAAATCATCTTGCTGTTTACGTTGTGATTGAAGGAACATCAGTGTAGGAGAAAAATCTAATTTTTTGCGAATTATGGATCCAAACGCATCAAAATGTACATGAGGTTTTTTTTGTTTTTTTTTGTTTTTTTTTTCGTCAGAAATACAGCTCTGAAAAAGAATTAAACCACTTAAAATTATGAGTTTCTTTTGATTTTACCAAATTAAAAACCTCTGGAATATAATCAAGAGGAAGATGGATGATCACAAGCCATCAAACCAATTGTTTTGCACCAGGAGTGTAAAGGCATAAAGTTATCCAAAAGCAGTGTGTAAGACTGGTGGAGGAGAACATGACGTCAAGATGCATAAAAACTGTGATTAAAAACCAGGGTTATTCCACCAAATATTGATTTCTGAACTCTTTTTATAAAGAGATAAATATATAAAGAATAATAAAATATAAACACAGTTAAAGAAATAGAGGGCTAAAAGAACACTAAAATTATAAAAAAGTTAAAGTATAAAAAAAAATAAAAGGACGAAATAAATGAAATAAAAAGGTAAAATGCAAAAATAAAACCAGTAATACAACAAATAAAAGGATGAAATGAATAAAACGGCTAAAAGGTAAAACATAAAATTGAATAAGTAGAAAGACAAAATAAATAAAATAAAAAGGTAAAATAAACAAAAAAATCAACTGAAACAGTTACAGGCTGTCTGAAGGTGGTTAAAGACCAAAAGTTTAAAATGACGTGTGCAGATGTGTGATGGATCACAGTATAAACCAATAGGAAGTCGGAATAGTATATGTTTATACTTCTCTACATCCAATCACAATCAGATTAACTCTATCTGGATGGAGAGATTTATCTGAATAGTGGTTTTATTGAATGATGAGAAGCCGGAATGAAAACCAGCTGAAATTAAATAGAAGTAACGAGGCTGTTTTTAAAATGTAAGGAGTAGAAATTTCAGATAATTGAGTGAAAATGTAAAAAATAATAATTACTGCAGTAAAGCACAGATAGTCTGTAACTATACTGTAGAACTACAGAGTGCTTCTATATGATTGTAGAGCAGAAAAATGTATAATGTGTGTATAAACAGAAGGGAGAAAGGGTTGGTATATGTTTATATATGGATAAACGGATGTAAATACGGGGGCTGTAAGACTTGGGCAGGTGCTGAAGACTGAAACATGGGGTAGATCTGCTGATTCAGCCCTGAGCCGGTCCTCCGCTGCGTGCCAGTGATGACATAACAGCGGGTCATGTGACGGTCTATATTTACTGTAGCTCTCTAGGGGACGACACGTGTTTCCGAGGATGTGCCTCAGACATTCAAGCACAGCGTTCCTGTGTTTCAGTGGAGCATCCGAGCTCTCGGCCCCTGTCGCTCTTCCGTTTCTCACATATTATATTATATTAATATTATGTACTGTGAGTGGATACAGTCGCTCAGACAGACGCTCAGATTAAACAGATTAACAGGGGTTTATTAGGATGATAAATTGTCCTAGAACTAATAGTAATAAATGATATTTTCATTTTCAGACCCGTTTTATGCCACTGATTTAATAATATAATAATAGTGCAGTTCCACTTATTTAAAGAGTCATGATCTTTTAATTATTAAGGATAGTCAGACAATGGAATGTAATAAATATAAATGTTTAAAATATTTTAAAGCATAAATAAAATAAACACTTGTTTTTCAATCAATGCATTAAACATACAAGCTCTTTTATATTAATGGTCTCTCTTTGTTTGAGAGAAATGAGGGAAAGTTGATCATTAAAAAATAATTTATGCTCTACTTTCACAAATCTGAAAAAGAATTACACCCTGTTTTAGTTGTTTTTCTCTCTACAAACCGCCTGTATTTCAGCTAAAAAAAAAAGATCTGAGCTGTACAGGACTAGCATAGTAATGCTAACTGAACTAACTTAGCCTTAGCATTTATTTGTTCACTAAAAGACTGGTTGCCTTTCTCTGTGTAAATGGATTCAGTAGCACTACCGAGGTAAATTCATGAATAAAATTATACCGTTTAGGTAAATATATTGTGTTTTGTTGATATCTGTCTGCTATTAAAAATGTTCAATTTGAAAATATACTTTTAAATTGTAGGTTTATGTGAAAAGCAAGACATTAAGGATTTTTAATGTGTGTAATGGTGGAAAAAGTTGCTAAATAAATGAAGGAAAATTCAGTTTCGACATTTTAATATTTAAATATCTAAATATTAATCACAGGTGAGAATTGGATCTGTGTTGCCAGATGTTCTGATAAGATGTTTGTGTTCTCAGAGTAACTGTGGGCAGAGTATAAAGATCCGCCGGGTTCTGATGAACTGTCCCGAGATCGTCACCATCGGGTTCGTGTGGGACGCCGAGCAGTCGGACCTGACCGAGGACGTGATCCGCTCGCTCGGACCCCACCTCAACCTTTCAGGGGTACGACTCCACCCCCCACCACACCGTTCACACACTGAACTGAACTGGTTCCAATAATCCACTTCACACTGTTTACACACTGAACAGAACCGGTTCCAATAATTCACTTCATACCGTTTACACTGAACAAAACTGAATGCAATAATCAAATTCGCACAGTTTACACACAGAACTGAGCCAGTTCTAATTATTCACTTTACATTTACACACACTTTAAACTCACAGTTCCAAAAATCCACTTTACGCACTTTCCCCTCCATCCCAATTTGAATCAGGCAGTAGTCAACATTTATTTAAACCTTTTTTATATATATATTTTAAATCTAGATGTGAACTTTGTCAGAACTTTATTTGATCTTTCATTTAAACTTTCTTTTAAACTTTATTGGCAACTTTTGTTTAAACATTTTTATTCTTTTAAACCTTATTTTTTTAGAAACATTTTAACTTAACGACAACAACAGAATATATAACTAAAATATCTCTTTTATTTTCATTATTATTTATATCTATATATTGTATGTGTAAGTGGGAATATTTCAGGGCATAATATAGTTTAGCTGTTGTGTTGATAATCTGTCTATTGAAACTACTTAATTACACTCTGAATTAATGCTGTATGATCGTGTGTATTATTACTGGACCTAAATCTAATATAAAAATTAGAGCTGAGTTCCGATGTGTTCATCCTGTGACTGTTCTCTTTCTGCTACTCCAGCTCTTCTATCGAGTCACTGATGAAAATGCCAAAAAACGAGATCTTCACCTGGTGGGCATGATCTGCTACTCCAGCCGCCATTACCTAGCCTTTGCCTATCACAGCAAGTCTTCCAAATGGGTGTTCTTCGATGACGCCACCGTGAAAGAGGTCAGCAAGACTACCAATACAAGCCTAATCAATCAAATCAATCATATTTATAGATCATTATGTTTGAGTTGAAATGTTTAGTGTAATTTATATATAATTTATTTACTTTTAGCATTGGCACTTGCATCTCCAGTCTGAAACCAGTGGAGCTGGTAAAGGCTGTCTAGTAAAATATATATTATAAAATAAAAAATCCAGTTTGTAAAGTAATTCTAGAAAATTAATGTTTAAAAATCTGAAAGTAAAAAAAAAAAAAAAATTGACAGTAAGTAAAAAAATCACGTCTACAATATATAAATCCTGGACCAGAATGTGAAAGCATAGGTCCTAAAAGTAAAAATAAAAAAAGTATAAATCCAGGTCTAGCAACTAAAAAAAGCAAAGATTCTAATTACTGGAACAAAGTAAAATTTCAGTCCACAAAGTATAACCCAGCTGAGCCATGCAGGCAGTGTTAACTTTCTGGACTTTAATTTGCTGTTTTTGTATTTATTTATTTATTTATTTATTTATTTATTTATTTATTTATTTTTATGTAGATTGGTTCTAAATGGAAAGATGTAGCGTCGAAGTGTATCCGGGGTCATTTCCAGCCGCTGCTTCTGTTCTATGCTAATCCAGACGGTACTGCAGTATCCAATGAGGACGCACCCAGACAAACCACCATGTGGTCCCAGTTCAAGTCTCCCCTCAACGGGGAGGGAACAGGTACGTCCACTGTCATATATGTATATACACACACATAAACCCTATCCAGACGGGATTAGTTTCTCAGGGGGTCCTGGGTTAATTGTCTCTTTTATGCGGGGTCCTCTGTGATTTTATTCCCGTCAGGAATTACCATGTGTGTCTTTTTCTCAGACGTCCTCTGAGAAAATTACAGACTGAGTTATCTACAGTTTTTCTTTGAACTCTGTGGTCCTCCAGTAATTTCGCTTTGGACAAAAGCGTCTGCCAAATGTAATGTAATGTAATGTAATGTCATTTTAGTCCCATCCGGACGCACATCTCTGAGTTTCATCACCTCGCGTTTAATAAAATAGCTATTTATTCACTGCTACACACTGTAATTCTATTTTAGGTGCGTGTTTCCACGGAGATCCACGTAAACACAAGAGCGAGTGGAAATGGAGGAGCTACTGAACGCGATGTCATGTGACTGAGAAAGCCTAAAAACTCACTGGTCCTCCTGTTTTTTCAGTTGTATTCTGGATGTAATAAAATATTTTTCACAGACGCCCCCTTAAAACAACTAATCCCATCTAGATAGGGCTTATCACACTTTCTGAAAAATGTACAAAGGTATTGGGAAATCAAGGGTATTAAAGAGTTTTCCTGCTTTTGCTCAAATATGTGTCTCTACAAAATTCTGCTAGAAAACCTTGGTGTGAGGATTTGATTGCATTCAGGATGTTGGTTATTTGATAATCACCATCCCATCTCATTAAGAACTATCCAACTTAAACGTATTTGTATAGTGTTTCTTACAACTGATGTTACAAACAGCTTTACAGAAACAAACAACCTAAAACCCCCAGTATCAAGAAAAGCCAAAACAAATTGGACCAAAATGTGAAAATCCCGGTCCAAAATGTTTAATATCCAGGTAGTAAAAATCTGGGTTTAAAAGCAAAAATCCAGACACTAAAATAAAAAGGTCAGGTAATTATAGTTAGTTATTATACATCCACATAGGCCTTAGTTAACAATTCATTTTAGCTGTTTCTGTTTTTATAAAGTTCTTGAGAAAGCAGATGTGGTGATATGTTAAGACAGGGACTGAACAATTAAAGATTAGTCGACACTAAAAGTTGAAGTCGTCAAGTTTGTATAATCGACTACATCTTTGCATACTTGGTTGTCTTACAAAATTACTGTTAGTTTTAGTCCCAGTGGCTAAAATCTCACTGCCAGATCTGACTATAACCTCCTAACTATAGAGAGAGAGCCAGAAGGTATCATAGACACGGGGACCCCCATAAATGTTCCAGAGAATACAGTTTGTTCTTGACTAAACTAGCTGGATGCTACATTAATCAGAAAGTGAAACACAAGTATTTGATTATATAGTGTATATCTATTCAGTTCTGGTTCTGATAAAGGAGGTTCTGGGCGGGTAAAGAGCAGCAGGATGAGCTGATTATCAGTTATATAAGTTGCTCCATTTGCTGCTCCGACTTTTTTCTGCACAAATCCCAGGTTTCCTCCTCTCAGCGTCCAGCAGCTCTCGCTCGCCCTTAACTTCACCGAGGACGGAGATTATCACCCACCCACCCTCTCACTCAACCTCCCTCTCTCTCTCTCTCTCCCTCTCTCTCTCTCTCTCTCTCTCTCTGTCTCTCTCTCTCTTGTCTGTCACTTGTGCTCCATCTCTATCTCATACCCTTTCCCTTTCATTCAGCGTCTCGTGTGTCTCTTCTCTCTCTCTCTCCTCCTCTCTCTCCTCTCTCTCCTCTCTCTCTCTCTCTCTCTCTCTCTCTCTCTCCTCCTCTCTCTCCTCTCTCTCCTCTCTCTCTCTCTCTCTCTCTCTCTCTCTTCCCTAATCCCTGCCGCTGGGCCTGGCACTGCGTCCTGACTCTCTCTTCCACTCGCATGCCCGCTCTCTCCCACTGCGCTGATCTTTCTCTCCGTCCTCAATCCCATCCCTCGTTTCTTTCTTCTGCTCTGAGCTCAAAAACCTCCTCTCGCTAAAATGGACATTCTACCTCGAGTCGCCTACCCACAATCCTCCTTGGCCATGGGAGGCCATCGCTACTTCTCTGTGAATCTGTGTAAGTAGAGCTGCTGCAGTTTTATATAGAATATTATAGATTTACCCAGAAATTAAAAAAAAGTGTAGAAGTTACATCATTTAGTTATTTTAGTATTTATAGAATATTAAGTATTAATAGCTTTAATCATTAAAATAATTATTTAATATTAGTGGTGTATCAATGTGATGCTCAGTATCACTATTGTTCGGATACTAGAAATGACTGGATTAAGTATCAAAAGGACACAGAGCTCGAACAATACCCTGCGGTGGATCTTTACTGATCCAGGATCTGCCACCGTTCCAGCCAGGACGTCTATCTGTGTTCTATAATGATATGAGTAATTGATCAGCGATTGATTGGTTGATTGATTGACATGCTGACCTCTTCCCATGAGCCTTAGCAGCTGACTCAGACTCTCAGTCCACTGCGGCTCATCTGGCTTGAGCTGTAACCACAATAGCTATACTACTAATAAAGCTCTACAGGGAAAAAAAAAAAAAAAAAACAAGAGACCACTTTATAATGATGAGTTTCTCAGATTTTACTAAATTGAAAACCTCTGGAATATAATCAAGAGGAAGATGGATGATCACAAGCCTTCAAACCAAACTGAACTGCTTGAATTTCTGCACCAGGAGTAAAGCAGCATAAAGTTATCCAAAAGCAGTGTGTAAGACTGGTGGAGGAGAACATGACAAGGTGCATAAAAACTGTGATAAAAACCAGGTCAATTCCACCGAATATTGATTTCTGAACTCTTAAAACTTTATGAATATGAACTTGTTTTCTTTTTATTTAAGGTCTGATAGCTCTGGATCTTTTATGTTATTTCAGCCATTTTTAAGTTATGAGAGTTCAGAAATCAATATTTCCTGTTTTTTTAATCACAGTGTTCATGCATCTTGGCATGTTCTCCTCCACCAGTCGTACACACTGCTTTTGGACAGCTTTATGCCTTTACTCCTGGTGCAAAAATTCAAGCAGTTCAGTTTGGTGGTTTGATGGCTTGTGATCATCCATCTTCCTCTTGATTATATTCCAGATGTTTTCTATTTGGTAAAAGCAAAGAAAATCATCATTTTTTTTCCAGAGCTGTATATATAATATGTATTAACTAATATTTAGATTATGGCATGTTGGACCATTTTTATTAATTTACACTGTCTATACAGTGTAAATAGTGTACTAGTGGGCCTGTCATAGTAGCTACCATTTTCTAATTGTGACAAACGGTAATGTTTATTATTGTATGCCACTTATATAATTATTTTTAAAGTGCAGTGAACTTTTAAATATTATTAAAGTATTTAGACATTAAAATTGGAATACATTTTTATAACCTAAAAAAAAAAAAAAAAAAAGAAGACTTTTTCTTTTTTTCATCAAAGTTGACACACAGTACTAGCATATTCATGTCTATATATATATTGTACAATAAGTTGATAATGTAATTATCGTGACAGGCCTTAGTGCTAGTATTCTAATTATTGCCCCACCCTTAAGAAAGGTTAACCTTAAGGTTAAAGGTGGTTAAAGGTGGGTTAAACTGAGGTTTGGTAGACCCTCGGTTTGCGTCCGCAGCAGCATCGTAACCCCCGCCGGGACTCGATCTGTGCCGTCGCTGCTTTAGGATGGATATTTAATGGGCGTGCGGTGCCAGCTTCGTTACTCTCGCTTTGCTGAGTTCGCTGCTTCAGTGCAGCGGCAGCACACACTCTCTCACACACACACTTACACACACACACTCACACAAACCCACACTCTCGCACTGCGCTGTTTTTCTGCTGAGCAGAGCCACTGGCAGCTCTCCGAACTCCTGTACGGGCTGCTCACACGCCAGCGCTTTATCAGAGTGAACACTGCACACTTTTCCTTTTTTCTCTCCATCCTCAGATGCCCTCTGTACTGTTAAAGAGCCCCATCCCACAAACCTCAACCTCCAGATACAGCATTTCACACTAACAGAAACTGTGGATTTTTTTAAATATTTAATATCACAAGAGCCATGACTCTGACAGTCTTTCCTTGGTAGTATGGAACCATGATTGGTACTGATCTCTGCATATTAGGAACAAAAAAAACACCCTAAATCTGATCTTTTCAATTCCAATTTTGCCCACCAGCTGCATATCAGATACGTGGCAATGTAAAAGTGCAGTGAGCAGTGAGGAAGGTTTCCAGTGGCAGGATAGCTAGGTTTTACCCATAATATTGGGACAGATTAGTGTTTTTGGGGGCTATCACTGATCACAGATTGTCTTTAACTCTGTAGTCTGATTGGCAGTACCAATCAAGGGTGAGACTTGGAAATGCGTTGTCATAAAGTGCTTTTATAATAATCTCTCCAGATGAAATATACTTGAAAGATACTTTTTCGAGTGAAACAAATCCCCATGTGTAGATGCACTTTCAAGAGGGGTATCCGGTTAGTGATGTTTATATATGTTTTTACACATTCTATGAATATGAATGGCAAATAAATAAATGACTAAGTAAATACCAGACTGACAGCCAGTTTTCCATCTAGTGGTTGAGCAAGGAGATGCAGTTTCCTGTGACCTCTATAATGAACCTCAAACAGCGCTTCTGTAACCCTTAGCTTAGCTGAATGTGATCTAATTGGCTCTTAGGTTTGGCTAATTAGAGAAACTGTTATCTGCAGATACCAGATACATGGCTAATATATGTTTTCATCTGTAATATGAACTGAGATCTCTGTTTAAACTAAATTAGAAGGCTTGTGTTTCAGTAGTTGCTTCAATGTCAACAATTTAGAAATACAATTTAACTACATTTAGAGAAACCAAAGATGAAATTAAAGATATGGAAGTGGCTGAACAACATGCCCTTTTTACAGTGAACATCCAGCTGTTAGTCACTGGAACTCCCTGATAGCTCCTGTGAGGCTGGAGAAAATGAAACTGAAACTTCATGTGAAGCGCTGCTCTTGTTCAGACAAATGACGGACATTGATCAAGTTGAAAAGTTAGTGTGAACTCCCTAAAAGAAGATTTGTAAAGCTTGAAACACATCAAACGTAAAAAAAAAACTGATTGTGTACTCACTGCCTAATGTATCCACCCCATTCTGAGCCAGATATGGTGTATGGTTCATCATGGTTCATGTTGGTGGTTTTAATGTTGTAGTAGATTAGTGTGAGGACGTGGTTGGGGGGTTTATGGGAGAGCCACTGCTTTTTTGTCAGTTTTTGATGGCCTCTCTTGTTCTAAATAAAGCTTAGATAGGATAAAAAAGTAATTTATTCTGTGGTATAGATTTACACATTTGTATAAAGTTTTATAGATACTCTGGTATGTATTCAAATTGAAAAAAAGTTTATATGGTGTTGAATTAACTCTTAAATTGTAACTCTTGTGATGGTTATTTTAACACTATAGTAAGTGGGACCATGTCTAGGAAAGTGTTAGTGTAAATTTAGCACAGTGTAATTTTGCAGTGTAGTTGTGTGTGGTTTGTTAGAGAAGTGTATCAGGGGGTGTGTTGAACTGAAGTGAGGGTAGAAGAGTGGCGGGGCGGGGTCATCTGAGCAGATGTGAGGGGGATTTGCCTAAACGTAAGAGGAGCAGGTCAGCGGTGAACACAGTGTACCGGCCAGCTGTTGTTCAGGGCAGTAAAAAATGCTCTGTTTTTCCATGGAATCATTTTTCCCCAGTTTTTATCCGAGTTTATAGTTGAGTGGAGAGCTGAGATCTGTTTATGGTCAGATTAGAGTTTCTGAGGTCACTGGGTTAATAATACTGGTTCTGATTATTTTACTGCAGTTCTGAAGTTCTGGGTTTACAGCCTTTTATGGAAGTTTGGTGGTGAAACTGGAGCTTTTGAAGTAGTTTGCTTCTCTCTCTCTCTCTCTCTTTCTATGTCTCTCTCTATCTCAATCTCTCACTCTCTCTCTAACTCTATCTCTCCATCTCTTCATCTCTCTCTCTTTCTCTCTCTGTCAGTGGGCTGTA
This sequence comes from Astyanax mexicanus, assembly GCF_023375975.1. Classification (NCBI taxonomy): domain Eukaryota; kingdom Metazoa; phylum Chordata; class Actinopteri; order Characiformes; family Acestrorhamphidae; genus Astyanax; species Astyanax mexicanus. The sequence continues at coordinate 22,050,126 of NC_064432.1, read as the reverse complement.
ATCCCTCTCCGGCCCGGTCACCCATCGCCAGGTCCAGCTGTGTGTGTGTGGTTTTTACTCTCAGCATCTGGGCCGACTCTCATTCTGTCCTTCTTATCCCCGTATACTCTGTCTCTGTCTCTGTCTCTCTCTCTCTCTCTCTCTCTCTCTCTCAGTGGAAATTTACAAGCTTTTTTACCACTACCAGTCATGTGACTGTTTAGACTATGATTTTATGTGAGCGTTGATCTGTCGCAATAATTTCATCATTGATTTATCATATTATACATAGACATGACCTTAATAATGTTTGCTGACCTCAGTATTGCCCGTTATGTTTACAGAGTGAGTCAGTATGCTAATTTTTATTTTAACCAATGGTCTTAATTTATAGACGATTCATATGGTAATATAAAAGCTGATTGATTCAGATGCTGATAAAAAATAATTCAGAAGTGGATATGCAAAATTATTCAGATGCTGAAATAAAAACTGATTGAGAAGCTGATTAAGAAAATTATTTTTTTATTTTTTAATTAATTATTATTTAATATAGAAATCAAATTGAGATGCTAAAACAGAAACTGATTCAGATGCTGATACAGAAACTGATTCAGATGCTGGTATAGAAACTGATTCCAAGGCTGGTATATAGTCTAATTCAGATACTGACAAAGAATCTAATTCAGGTGCTAATACGGAGACTCTTATAGGAACAAATTCAGGTGCCGATTTAGATGCTGTTATAAAAGCTGATTCAGATGCGTATATAGGGGCTGATTCAGATGGTAATAAATGGGTCAAATCGATTTAGAACTGAATCAGTCTCAATGTCAGCATCTTAAGTTTCAGTATCAGTATCTGAATCAACACTGATAGTGAAGCCTAAGATGTTGGTATAGAAACTGATTCCAATGCTGATATAGAAACTGATTCAAAGGCTGGTATAGAGACAATAGAAAGGTAATCAGAGGCGGCTATAGAAACTGATTCAGATGCTGATATGAAAAGTGATTCAGATGCTGATATAGAATCTGATTTAAATGCTGAGATAGAAACTGATTCAGATACTAATATAAAAAGTGATTCAGATGCGCTTAAATAAGCTGATTTAGATGCTTATCATAGAAACTGATTCAGATGTTAATATTGAGATTAATTCAGATGCTGTTAGAATTTTATTTAAATGCTGAGATAGATTCAGATGCTGATATAGACTGAACAGATTCAGATTCTGGCGTAGGAACTAACTCAAATGCGGATTCAGATTCCGGTGTAGAGACTGATTCAAAAGTTGGTATAAAACTGATTCAGATGCTGATTACGGATCATGTGGCTCAGTGTGCTCTTTGTGGAAGACTGAAGGTATTGTGAAAGAGATGTTGGGTAACAGTGTCTCTCTCTCTCTCTCTCTCTCTCTCTCTCTCTCTCTCTCTGTCGTTTGTGTGACAGTAGCTGACGTTTCTCTCTCAGGGTCGAAGAAACTTGACGGCGTGAGAGAGCCTGCTGGCTCCCTGCGGACCAATCAGGGAACCCACAAGCAACCGCTGCAATCAGCCAGTCGGCGTAAGGCACTATATATTTGCTATTTTAGTCAGGAAGAGGAAAAGGGCTTAAATTAGTCTGTTTGATTCAGCTGATTGAAGTTTCTTTCTATCCGCTCTTCAGTCAAAGTGCTTCCGGAAAGTCCGGGCCGACTGCGGGAGTCTTCCAGAGAGCCGTCACAGGGAGGTGGAGGAGGAGGAGGAGGAGAGCGGCTGAGGAGAGAGAGTGATCGGAGCCATCGCAGACCCGACTCCTTCCAACACAAAGGTACTTTACCCCAAACACTGAGGACTAACTGCGGTCATTACCCGTCACCCTGTGTTCACACTGCCAGAAGACAGGTCTGCTCACATGCTCGTGTGGTGGCGCGTGTTGCCGTGGTCTGTTAGCATGCTGGCTACTCTAGCTCTGTCTCCCTATTGTATTCTATTCTTCCATTAGCTTAGAAGGACTTTTCCTGTAACTTTTTTAGAATTGTATTACTGACAGTAGTTGTAAAAGAGCAATACCCATACATTTGACTTAATTTTGAATGAATCAAATTTTTCCTGCAATTGGGTAACAATCAAATAACATGTCTTTAGGACCATTTACATGCTGATATTGAAACTGGTTTGGAAGCTGATTAATAAACCGTTTTATAAATTGATTTATAAGCTGCTCTAGAAGGTGATTCAGAAGCTGATGTATAAAGTGACTCAGATGCTGTTATGGAAAGTGATTTAAGATGCTGATTCGTAAACCGATTTATAAACTGATTCATTAGCTGATATAGAAAGTGATTCAGAAGCTGATATAGAAAGTGATTCAATAGCTGATATAGAAAGTAATTCAGATGCAGATAAGGAAAGTGATTCAGTTGCTGATATGGAAAGTGATTCAGATTCTGATATGGAAAGTGATTCAGTTGCTGATACGGAACGTAATTCAAATGCTGATATGGAAAGTGATTCAGATCCTGATACAGAAATTGATTCAGTTGCTGATATAGAAAGTGATTCAGTTGCTGATATAGAAAGTGATTCAGTTGCTGATATAGAAAGTGATTCAGTTGCTGATATAGAAAGTGATTCAGTTGCTGATATAGAAAGTGATTCAGTTGCTGATATAGAAAGTGATTCAGTTGCTGATATAGAAGGTTATACTGCAAAAGCTCTTGAATCACTTTCTCTATCAGATTCTGAAACTGTTTCTGAAGCTGATATAGAAAGTGATTCAGATATGGAAAGTGATTCAGTTGCTGATACAGAAAGTGATTCAGTTGCTGATACAGAAAGTGATTCAGTTGCTGATACAGAAAGTGATTCAGTTGCTGATACAGAAAGTGATTCAGTTGCTGATACAGAAAGTGATTCAGTTGCTGATACAGAAAGTGATTCAGTTGCTGATACAGAAAGTGATTCAGTTGCTGATACAGAAAGTGATTCAGTTGCTGATACAGAAAGTGATTCAGTTGCTGATAGAGAAAGTGATTCAGATATGGAAAGTGATTCAGTTGCTGATACAGAAAGTGATTCAGTTGCTGATACAGAAAGTGATTCAGTTGCTGATACAGAAAGTGATTCAGTTGCTGGTACGGAAAGTAATTCAAATGCTGATATGGAAAGTGATTCAGATCCTGATAGAGAAAGTGATTCAATAGCTAATATAAAAAGTGATTCAGAAGCTAATATAGAAGAGCGCTATATAAATAACATTGAACTAAATTTAAATATATTTGAGATTTTTTTTTAAGGATCATCATGCAGTGAGTTTCTTAGTATTTGAAGGTTCAGTATATTTCAGTATATGTATGTGTGTTGATGGCTTTATAATATTAGTTTTTAGGGAAAGGTGTTCAGTTAATGCTCTGTAGTGTAATGTAGTGAACTGTGTTTGGTTTGGAAAGTGGTTATACAGAAACTCTGTGTGGAACGTCAAGGAGAAACCATCAGCCTCCCAAAACAGCATTAGTGAGCATTAACACAGTGGCCTCTGGCTCTGTGAGCACTCCAGCACCATATGACGACCCCGTAAGCCGATTTTTGGGCTTTTTGGGTTTTATGAGACTCTGTCTCCGGTCCGGCTGTTACAGCATGTTTCTGCATCAGCTATTACACTCATTTAATAAAGCAAATATAGGGCGTGTGTGGGTGTATATACACACACAACAAACAAATAAAAATGTTTAAGAAGAGTCTACCGTACTTTTCTGTTGTGTTTTTGTATTAGTTGAAATTAGGTTTTGAGTAATAGAAAAAAAAATGGTGACAGGTCAGTGTTTAACAGCATTAGCGTAGCATCTGTACAAATACTTAAATCCAATCTAAAATATGTTTTTGTGGCTAATTAGGCTTAATATCTTTCCATATAAAAAGACTCCTATTTGCTACTTTTGGGTAGTGTACCTCTTGGTAAGAGATCACAATGCACTTAAAGATATTGTCCAGTTGATCTCTGGACTAAGAGAAGCTGGTTGGTCCATTTCAACAATGTTTATAGTGATGTAGTGATCAATAAACCTGGACTGCAAAAGTGCTGGGTGGAGATATTTCTCATAAGCTCTAATGTACCAGTAAGACACAAGTTTAATACCAATTTACAATATGTTATTATTGAAGCCATTAGAGGCCTTAGAGTGTTAAAAACAGCTACAATTCCCTTTTTCCTCGAGTTAACAAATAAATTCAGTCCAGTGTGCATTAATATTATAATTTAAGATACAGTATTATATATTTAAAATGGCTGTAATTACTGCTCTTGAAGTTTTTCACCTGGTATCCAGAGTTTTAAAACTCATTATTTCTTCTTCTTTTTTTATGTAGTTTAGTGTCCAAGAAATAAGTTTTCATCTGTTTTTCCAATTTTATTTTTTTCATCTCTGCCCCTCACAACTGGAGTTTTTCTTTATTTTTTTATATTTACATTTTTGCATTTTACAAGTTTTATAGCATCAGATTTGTGTTAAAAGATACAAGAATGGATAAATTTAAAATTCAAGAAAAGATTCAACTTTTTATTTTTCTTAAAATTCACTTTGTGAAAGGCTGAAACGAAAAACTAGATAATTGAAAAAATGGATAAAAACACATTTTTATACCTAATTTTCTATTTTTGATTTTGCTTAATATGGTCAGAAATTAAACTGATAAAAGTTACACTGACTATTCACCTTTTTATTTTTCTTGAAATTTGGTTTGCGAAGGCTGAAATAAAAAATTAGATAATTGAAATATTGTATGAAAATTCAAATGATTTAAGTTTTATACCCAATTTTCTATTTTTGAATGTAGTTTGATACGGTCAGAAAATTAAACTGCTAATGTTACTCTGATGGTTCTGATGGTATAATCCAACCATAATCCAACTTTTGTTACAAGATACAAACATGGAAAAATTAGAAAACAAAGAAAATACTTTTTGGTTGAAATGGATGAAAACGTTAATATTTTTATAACTATATTTTAATACTGGGTTTTTACATCCAATTTTACGTTTTTTGCAATTAGCACTGACCCTACAGGCCCAGCTGTAGCAACATCTGTAGGTAAATGTGCTAAAGCAGGGGTCGGCAATAGGTGGGCTGTGGGCCAGATAAGGGAAAAAAAAAAATGCTTCTCTGGTGAGCTTTTGTTTACACTCCTCCCCTGTCTTTCTGTCGTGCGTGACTTTAGTTTCGCCTGTTCTCGTTTTTCCACCCGTTCTTGTGCTCCCTATCTCCTTATAAGGGTGTGTTTATTTATTTATTGTTTTTCTTTCTTCTTGGGTTTACCTGCTTTGAGATCAACTGTTCTGCAGTTGGGTTCAACAACCCTCTGGGCTGGAGAGCTGCTAGTCTGTAGCTCCATCCCATTAATGGGATGGAAAATGGCTTGGAAAATATCTGGCCCACGGCCAAACTTAATTGTCTATGCTAAAGCATGCCATACTGAACCTGAACATCTTCATACCCAACCATAACGTATCTCACCTTGTATCCAGGCTAGAGGCTCCAGGGTCTAATCTATTGTAGCCTCCATCCTTTCACTGTAATATTATAATCACTTATAAATACTGTATCATCACTACGTTCACACACACTCACATAAAATACCCTGTATATAATTTTACACACCGTGTATATAATATTACCTGATAGAGTAACCCACTGGCAGGATGTTGCAGCTCTTTGTTTCTGTGCGGGTCTTAGGGTAGAGGGGGGTGTGTCCTCTACAGAAGGGCATTCTGAGGGCAGCGCTTGCTCAGGAAAATGGTTTACGGTGTTGGCCAACATCCAGAAGCATAGCGCACCATCTGTCTCCCAAACTAGAGGCTAGCTCACAGCGAGTGTATCCACACACACACACACAACTCTCCAGATTCACTTTAAACACACACTTCCGGAGAGAGAGTGAAGAATGGGATCACACCTTAAAGAGCAAAATCTGAGAGAACTGTACTGTACTTACTGTTTTCTAATAAAATTTCACTTCTTTTACAGCCAATCAGAACATAGCACATTTACATATACAGTACCAGTCAAAAGTTTGGACACTTCTTATTCAAATTATTCAATGTTTTTCTTTTTTTTTTTTATCATACATAGTAAATGAATACTGAAGTGATCCAGACTATGAAGGAACACATAAGGAATCATGTAGTAACTTAAAAGTTATCCTGGGGCGGTCCTGATGAGAGCCAGTTTCTTTCTTAAAAAAACAAAGTAATTTGTTTCTTAACTCTTAAATCATTATGTCAAATTTTTCCAGCACCTTCAATAAATCTCAGCAGCCAGAGTCCGAGAGATCACAGTAAGCCCTGCTAGGTTTGGGTGGGTAGATGGTGCTCTCTCCCCTTATTACTTCTAGTGTAATGTAATGTTGGTCAGCACAGGTGTCTGTTAGCTGATGTATCAGAACTGGGGATCTGGCACTTTCTTCAGATCATGTTGCCGCTGCCTAGTGATGATGGAAAAGAGGTGGAGTCATGCGCTTGTGGATGGGTAAATTGTCTCGGAGAACATTTGAGTATGAACAATAATATTAAAGAGAAAAATATGTAAAATCAATAAATGAATGTAAAAACTAAAGCTGTGCTATTGATTAATTTGAAAAATGGCCAAATTTAAAGACAAAACAACTGAGCTAATTAACCTAAATTGTGGTCAAATTGGGTAATAAAATTTGTGAAAAATTGGTAACATTTGTGAAGCAGATAAACAGAAAAAAATGATCAACTTTCATTTGGACGTCACTGATTAGTTAATTACTTTGGTAATTGAGTAATTTAGTAGTGAGCCACTGTGCTGAATTAGCTTCAGTTAGTTTAGTTTGTTGGTGTAATATAATATATTAATTGAAATGCATTAATTGATAGTAATCCACTCTGTGTTTAGATATGGCGTATCCCAGGTCCTCTTCTCCCACTGAGAACGGTCTTCGCTCGCACTCTGACCAGAGACACCGTCCCGCTCTCTGTCGCCCGTCCCGCCCGGAGCGCTCCTCCTTCTACCCCCGCGGGTCACCCCAGGACCCCCGCTCGCACCCGGACCCTTCGGCCCGGAGACACGACTCCTCCTCCTCGGGACAGTACGAGCTGGGGGACGTGTCTGAGCGCGAGAGGTCTAAGCCGTCCTGGCGTCCGGTGCGGGAGGTCCTGAACGTAGACCGGGTCCTGAACGAGCTGGAGCGCCGCCAGCAGCAGCAGCAGCAGCAGCACGGGAGCCCGCGCTGCAACCGGTAGGATCCCATACGTACGATCCCAGTATTCCCTTACCGTTTGTGTGAAGCTCATATTTACACTTTTCCAGTTTCCCCTGTGCATATTCTCAACCTTTATAAAGTTCAGAAAGCTGACCTTTTAAAAAGTATTCTGTCCTCCATCTCTTGCAGCCGGCGGCTCGGCCAGGAGAGGGCGCTAACGGAGCGGAAGCAGAAAGGCCTGATGACCATCTACGAGGACGAGTCCAGGCTGGAGACGGAGAGCCGCAGTTCTCAAGAGTCTCAGCGCAGAGCCACGCCCACCAGCTCGGCACCACGCCCTAAGGGCGGAGCCAACGGCGGCCTGAGGGGTGACAACTGGACGATCCAGAGGACTGAGTCGGGCTACGAGAGCAGCGATAGGCTGAGCAGCGGATCCACCAATCCTGATTCGCCAGGCGTAGAGAACTTCGCTGGGAAGGAGCTGCGAGTGACTCCAGAAACTCAGCAGATCAGGTACTGAGAACATCCTGATCTTCAGCCTGAGAACGAACATTTACAGTTACATTTATGGCGTTTAGCTGATACTCTTATCCAGAGCGAAGTTCTTTCTATTACAGAGGTAAACCAATGTAGCGTTAGGAGTCTAGCCCAAGGACTCTTATTGGTGTAGCAAAGCATCCAGTCACCCAGGCTGGGAATTGAACCCCCGTCTCCCATGCAATGTGTGATGTGGTAGTTAGCTCACTGACAGGGAGTGGTGTTATCCACTGCACCGCTCCAACCACTGATGCTGCACTAATGAGGCTGGATAAGATTTTCTCCAGTTTCTTACAGAGTTTCTCTGTTCCACCTTAAATGACTAAGAGCTTACAGGAGGCATAATGTAACTGCATTGCTGTTTTAAGGTGGAATGTCCACCAACAGCACAGCATCCTGTGGGCAGTGTTTAAGGGGGGATAATAAAGTATGCAGGGAAACAGAAGAAAGAATAGAGGGATGCTATATTTTAATTTTAATGTGGATTTGAGCAATTTGGGACACGGCCTGTGTGTTTGTTGGTTGTGCAGGAAGTCTGTAACTGAATATAAGCATAAATGTTTGATTATTCACAGAATATAAGTGTGTAGCGGAGGCTTTTACAACTTTTCTGTTATCAACAAACATTATTCTTAGTGTTTATCTTCCAAAGCTGAGCGGAAAATCATTAAATATTACTCATTGTTTCCGTTTAGCAGCTTTTTGAAGCGTTATAATGTATGTTTGTTTGTTTGTTGTAAAATGTGTATTTAGATAGAAACACAGCAATTTTCTGCTTGGTTATAAATTGTTAAAATTTAATCCTCTTCCTCTCAGGGGTCAAGTTCATCACAATCGCGGCGACTCTAAACCTGAGCCAGTGCGCTCTCCATTGTGTCACGGTGAGTACCAGTTACATCTATAAACCCCACACCTACAGTTACCTGTATATTCTATTTTATTATTCTATTTATTCTACTGTAAATATTTTTTCTATGCACACTAGTGGGAACCTACACCCAAGTTTTCTTTTACAGAAAAATAGAAAAATTCTGTATTCTGCCAGTTATGCACACAAAAGAAGAATTTAATACTCTTAAGTCCAGTTAAATCCAATTTAGCTTAAATATTTTTAATTGTTTATGTCCAACATTTTTATTTTATGTTTGATATGGATGTTTTTATGTCACAAACCATTCCTTCACATTAAACATACATGATTAAAGTGTCTAAATCACATAAAATTAGCACATATAAGCTCTTATTACTTATTATTCTTATTACTGAGCTGCCGTTTTTTTTCTAGTGAAGTGGGCGGAGCTAAACTACTGTTTCTTTGGCTTGTAAACGTGTTCATTGGCTGGTTCATAATTATTAGTCCTAATTATTGGTATGTGCAACACAATGTTAAAAAAGGAAATAAGTGATGTCCGTTGTAATGGATGCAGGGTTTTAAAGGGTTAATGCGAACTTTAATTAAAGAAACTAAAGGAGTGAAATATTTTATTTTTGGTGACTGAGGTTGGGTTTAGGTGTAGGGGTGGTATGAATTAGGTACAGTTATTATTTTATGAATAAAGATATAAAAAGGATAGAAAAACAAATGCGTGTGAGAGAGAGAGAGATTTAATTTAAATTTCAGCATTAAATAAATAGTAATAAACTCTACAGCAATGACTCTTTTCACATGTGCGTGAAACTCATACACCGCTGTATGTAGATAGATAGATAGATAGATAGATAGATAGATAGATAGATAGATAGATAGATAGAATGGCAGAGAGGATAGATAGACAGATAGATAGACAGATAGATAGACAGATAGATAGACAGATAGATAGACAGATAGATAGACAGATAGACAGATAGATAGATAGACAGATATATATAGAGAAAGGCAGAGAGGATAGATAGATAGATGGATAGACAGATATATATAGAGAGAAAGGCAGAGAGGATAGATAGATAGATAGATAGATAGATGGTGTAGAAAAGTGCTGTCTTTAGCTTCTCTGTTGAATGTTCGTTGATCCAGGAATTCAGTCGACACGGAGATTGAGAGTGAACAAGTATGATTTATTTCAGATATCTGGGAAGAACAAATACAGGCAAAGCATCCTAGCCTAAGCTAGTAAGTCGCTCCCAAGTTCTTCTGAACCTCGGTATTTCTGACTCCATCTTTATACCCTTTTGTGACGTACCTCGGTTGCTAGGTGGTTGCTAGGCATGAATGAGTAATACTTCTGTTTTTCTAATTATTAGTCCCTTTTTAGTTTTATTCAGTCTTTCTCAGAACTCGTTTTATTTAGACCTTCTCGGAACTTCTGTTTGACCTTTGCCCAGTAGGCTTTCTGGGGAATCGTGAGTTGCCAAAAACACTGCTCGGGAAGTTTCAATTCCCCCAAGTGGCGGGCCTTTGGTTAAATGAGGTTCTATTATGGGTTATTGATTCCCCTGCTCAATGAAGAAGGGAAGATTCAGTTCCCCTTTGTGGCAGGCCCCATGGGTTATTAATTCCCCTGCTCAATAAACTTCCCCTATTTGTGGCGGGCCATGGTTAATTAACATTCACATTGTCTCACTGTGTATCTGCAGTAAGTTTTAGTTCATACTCTCCGTTTTATAATGGTATCGTTATATCTACCGTAAGATTAGTTAGTTAGTATATCTTAAACAAAGCTTGAAGTTGTATGTATAACTTTTCAGAGTAATCTTTTAATGTAAGGTTACAAAAATGTACTTTATTCACTAGTTTCAATCCAGCTAAAAAGAGGAACCCTGTAGTCTGTGTTTTATTCATTAGTTTCAATCTAGCTGAAAAGAGGAACCCTGCAGTCTGCCATGCTCTGGGACCGCAAGATGTTTTTACCATTAAAAAGAGGAAGCATGTTTTCTACAGTTGACCCTTGGGTCAGTGCTGCTGAGATGAGAGATTCTTTTAAGCAATTATATGATGTGTCTACGTGTGGAATACGATGTGTCTACGTGTGGATTAGTAACTAAGTATTAATGTTTACGAGAAGATGATGAGAATATAGAGTATAGCTTACATAGATATATTTGTGTAATATGTGCTTTAATTATCTAAGCTAAGGCTTTAGCAAGCATGATTATTGTAAGGTAAGCTCTAGCATGATTATTATAAGGTAAGCTTGTTATTTTAAGGCCAATCTTCCACAATTCCTCCTTTTGGCCTGTCCTAAGACAGGTCAACACTAAGCTCGAAGTCAAGCTCGAAGTCTACAGAACCCCCGTGGTTCTCTGGGCTAGCATCCAATAGTGACATCATATAATCAGGCGGCCGCTGTTTGTCGTCAAACATTTTAACAATGGTACGCTCTATGAGGGTTCGTAAGCAAGGAATACAGCAGCATCCGCACGTGACTATGATGGCCACAAATATTGCAAGAGCAGATGCCAGTGATAAAAAAACAGCCTTCCACTGGCCAAAAGTTCTATCTAACCAGTTGGTAAGCGGATTGTCGACCCCTGTATTATCTGTCATTTCTTTTGAGAGTGCCTTAAGGGCGTCCAAAGCTTTTGTTACGGACCCATCAGGTGCAGTGTTGTTAGGAATGACGGTACAGCACTCGGTTGTAGACTCAGTTCTAATCATGTGACATACCCCTCCTTTTTCAGCCAATAGCATGTCCAGAGCTATCCTATTTTGAATGGTCATTAGTGACGTTGCAGACAATTGGGATGCTAATCCTGTTACCGCTACACCAGTTATATTAGCCAGTCTCATTACCTGATAATTGACGTAATTAATTCGGTCAACATTTTTATTTGGAGTAATCCAGATTAAGATACTTTCAAATCCGGCTGAAACCTGGTCCACTAATTTATGTTCATCTGGAACGCCCCTCGGAACCCCAATCGAGTCTATATATGTGGGTGTGTTTTTAGTAAGATCGAATGAAACGTCACGTCTACTTCTGGATCCATGTAGTGTAGGTTTTCCAGTACTGGGACCAAACAGGGTAATTGGAGATAACAGTCTAACCATAGCACACAGGCCCTTGCTCCATATGGGGAGCCTCAGCAACAATGAGGAACCGCCACAATAATAGTACAGTCCCGCCCTGGCCCATTCGCCAACCGAATTGTTAGATGTATCAGTAAAAATAGTATGACACCAAGATGATTGTATTTCTCCCAGAATTTGAGGCGGATGGGTAACATTGCCCTTAGTGCGTCGGAAGCAAGTAAAATTGCCGGTTTTTGGGACTTGGAAGGGACCTGAGCCTGTGTTATTAGGAATTACTGGAAAAATGGTTGAAAGCGTGGTGCAGTTCGGTGGAGTAGCCATACGAGTCATTTTGATTAAACAGCTAAACCCTATCGGATCAGCGTTTGGATATAGTGGGGCCGTACTTAAATATAATGGGGGTCTAGCTTCTGCACATGCCACGCAGCCTTCCATCCCGGCCTCCCGAGCCTGACCCGCTATCCAGGTCAGCCACAAATTATCGTTACTGTACCCCATAGTTAGCCTTAGTATGTCCTCGGGTGTCCATGTCGAGTAGTCTGAACCTACCAATGTTGGTACTGCACCGTCAGGGGTAGTAGCGTTATCATTTGGTGATGGGGTTGCCCCTGCTTTCGGCAGATGCTTTGGAGGTGTGCGTAACACTCTAACCTTTATTACACCTAATGGATCTGTTCCCGTTATTGATACCCCCAATGTCAAATAGATTGTTGACTCCCGCATATTTGACCAATGTACAGACAACGTGATTGGGTTTTGGACCCCGGATTTGTCACGTTGCATCCTGATACGCTTCAAATTAAAATACATGGAGTTGGATACTATCTCATAAATGCCATTAGACGAGCGACCATCGGTGCTAAGGAAAACATTGGCTGAGTTTGGACATAGTTCGATAGTTTTAAGCCATTGTGCCTGTCCTGCAGTGCACTGTTCATTAGCGTATTTCGAGTAGCACAGATATATGGGATAGCCCCGCCATGTTGAATTCTGACCGTTACAGTTGATTACGTCACATAGGTCGAAATTGTATGCTGTTTTAGTATTTATAACATATTCTAGATTAATTCCCCTAAACTTCTGTACACATGCGTTTTGGTTATCTGTCGAGCGTTTAGTCCGGTGAAAATTATTGTTGCCTGAACGGGCCTTATGTGGGGTGTATTTAGTTGGAGGGTTTACAGCTGTCGTGTCATTGTTCTTACTAATTGGTTCAGCTTTTCTCTGAAGCGCTATGTCTACCCAGAGCATGCCAACCAGCAGTACTACCAATAGTACTTTCAGATATGTTGGAATCACTCCCATCTGTAGATTTGACCAGCTTAGGCAATCCCCATTCCTTTCTTCAGTCCTGCCCCCACCCCGTCTGCCATACCATGCCATAGCTAAAACAAGTGTGTTCCCCCTAATGAGTAAATAGTTGATTATAGCCCTATATGTGTATGTGTAAAGGTGTAAAAGTTCAGTTCTTCAACTCCCCAGGGAGTCTCAGGGTGGTAATTCAGGTGGCGCAGGTTGGTGCCCTAGGTGGCACTAGTTGATCTGCGCTGGAGGCGAGGGGTAGACTACCCTCGACGTGCCCCTGGCCTCAGGGGATTATTCTGCCCCTATGTTGGTGGAGGCCTCCTTTTCTGCCTGTTCTGATCCGGTTGCCTTGGCTTGTGGTTGATCAGCAGGCCGACACTGGGAGAGATGATACCAGGAAGTGCCTTTGCCGTCCAGCCGGACTGCGTGGCTTGTCCTCTCCGCCACCCGGAATGGGCCTGTCCACCTGGGTTCAGACCACTTCCGCTTTATGACTCTCAGGTATACCCACGGAGTTATGGCCAACTCGGGGGGGTTATCCTCCTCTGGTGTCTGCTCCCGTGTGTTCTGTACCTGCACAGAAAAAGCTTCACATACAGCTTTTAACTTATTGAACACTTGATCGTAACCTTGGTTGGTAGTGCCATGAGGCAGTTCGGATGGGGCTTTTAGTGCAGTCTGCGGCCCCGGGAATGCTACGCCTCTGACCAGTTCAAATGGGGAGAAGCCTGTGCTTCTGTTCACTGAACTCCTAATGCTGATCAGGGCAATTGGTAAGGCATCAAGCCAATTCATGCCTGTGGTCAGTTTAATTTTTGCTAGTTTGGCCTTCAAATTTTGATTCATCCGCTCCACCTGACCCTGTGAGGCGGGATGATATACAGAACCATAGCTATGGCGCAAGCCCAACGCTTGCTCTACCCACTGCAGTGTTTTGCTGGTAAAATGCGTCCCGTTATCCGAGTGGATTTTCCTAGGAAACCCATGTTGTGGAATCCAGTGGTTGATCAACATTTTGCAAACTGAGCGAGCATCCTCCTTAATGGTAGGAATTGCCTCAACCCACCCTGAACCTATATGTTTATTATCATTGCTCCATGCAAAGTTTTAATGATCAGCTGCTCTATTCTCCCATTCATCTCCACACTGATTGATAGAATATCAGGGCCCAAAGTTTTAAATTCTGCACAAACTACACATAATGTGGCTTCTGTGTCAGGAATGGTTCCATGTTGATGTACTGGGCTTTCTTGGGTTACTTTTGCTTGGACTTTAGCATCACCGCTTGTGGCTATATTATTTTACCTGCCACTTTAATTTTCTGCGGTGTGCTATTTATTAAGAAGTTATGATTCTGACTTTATTCAGTTCCCAAGATTTTATAAAGCCTTGATTTCTAGATTTAGTTGATTTTATTTAGTGCTTTAAGAATTGGGATAAGTGGAACGTGATTATTTTTCTCTGTATCAATCGTTCCATTACAAACAATAATATTATCAATATCCATAAACACAGATGTTATGCTTTGCTTTGTCCACGTTATTATAGCAAGTAAATCCGAACAATGCTTTACATTTACTTTTCAATATTTTCAATATGTATTTATGCATATACAATGCCAAGCAGATTGCTTTTCACAATGATCAACAATACATGTATTTCCTTAAACAATTTATCAAATCTCACTTACTGTTTCCCTTGCTCAAAAAGTGGCTCACATGTTGAATAGTGAAAGTTCAATTTTATGATTTCTAAGTTTCTTATTTCTTCTTTTTAAATTAGGATTGAGTGTGTCTTATGCTAGTTAAGACTGTTACAATATTGCTGAAAGTAATTGCTCATCTGCATAGAGGTTGTTTTAAAACCAAACTTTAAAAAATAAACAAGCTAAAAGTTTAAAAAAAAAAAAAAAAAATGCTCTATATCTATAAAATAATGATTGGTCAAAAATGGTGGTAATATTGGTGATCTATTTACATCTCCCCCTTGTTCTGAAACAGAATTTCTGTTTCAGAAAACTTAACACAAAATTGCTCCACCCTCTGTTGTCTTTCCCCTGTCCACTGGGCTGGTCTACCCTGCACAAGCCTCCACTGACACACACCCCATCACTCCATTCATCCACTCACTCTCCCCCTGGGCTGCGCTTCCCTTCCATGATGTTTTCTCTGTTTTCTGTTAAAATGCATGTGGTGGTCAGATCGAGACTGTGCCTGCCTTAGGTTGTCCCTTTGTAGTACGTTGGGATCTTACCCGTCTTTGGCTAACCAGCCTATCCCACTGAACCACACACAGCGTAGCAGCACTGTTTTATCAACATTCAGTGCTGTAGTGTACAGGGTACAGCTAGGGAGCACAAACCCAGGTATGTCATACTGTCATAAACTCACACTCTGGTGTTCACAGTGAAAGCCTGTGCAAGGCACCGAGTATCCATAGTTTATTATTTGTTATTATTGTATACAGATTTTCCTTATTACCATCAGTATCACCCTTTTTCTCCCACTGAATTTAGCTTAAATTATTTGCTTTGATGCCACTGCTCTGGAATAGACCCCAAAGAGTGCATGTCAATGAATATTATTCAGATTTGGCATCTGTATCTCACAGATGTACCACAAGGTTAAATTTTGGTCCAGTTTTATTTAATATATACATAAATTATATTGCTGGCTCTGCTTCTCAGATTGCAAACTTTACCTTTATGCAGATGAAACAATTTTATATTGCTTAGCTGATTTTGTTCATGCTACAGCCAGAAAATTATGCATTTGTTTTATAGGTGGCATTGTATAAGCATGAAAACTAAATTTATGCTGTTTTCCAGATCTCTTTCTAGTCTAATTTAATACTGTAAAGCAAAACAGAGAGCTGCATTTTCAAACTCATTGTATTTCCCCTTATTTAAAATGAGAAAGACCCAATTCACTAATGCTTGTATTACATCCAATACTGAGTTTCATTTTTCAAATAAATAAGGTCTTTCCTCATTGGTTTCTGAAATCAACTATCCCTCTTAAGAGGATCAAAATGTCGGCATAGCCTGAGATACATGAGAACATAGAGAAATTTGATATTACATCTGTCTTATATAAGTCTCATTCAGCTAGGACTGAACTGAGATCAGTCTGAATAAGAAACGAATAGTAAGATAATTGACTAAATCACCTGATAGAAAAAGCTGTGTTTGGAATGGCTCACTCATTAATTCATTCACTATTCACTATGTAGCATTTTTCTATTTATTGAACTGATTATTTAACAATCAAACAAGAAACCATGTTTATTTGTCCTGCTCTGAGGACATCTGACACAACAGTACTGCATGGCATAGTATATTTTGGAATTTCCAGCATACATCTTCTGTACAATATTATTATAATATAATGTAATTAATAGTGAACTCTATGGGGAAAAAATGTACTGCTCAGTTTTTACAAAGCACTGCAAAAATGGCCAATCCAAATTGCTTAGTATTTCTGCAATAGGAAACGATTCCGACACCGCCACACACATTCATTATTTCCATTATTAGATTTGCTTATAGAATATAGAGTTAGACATATGTCCCTGTTAGGTTAGGGCCCCCAAGATATAGTCCAATACCCAAAATGAAGCTAATTATTTTCCTCAATTCTGACTCCCCCTTTTCTGTGTTTTATTTTTTATTTGTTTTGCTAACCAACCCCATAATCCCTTTATTAAGTTCTCTAAATTCTCTAATTATCTATCCAGTCACACACCTTCTCTGACATTATTCAACAACTTAATTATTTATATTAACACTTCCCCAACCTTGCTTACATTAAAGTACACTGTACTCATGATTGGGTATTCACATTTTCACATTTTCATTTTAGAACTGTCTTATAACGTATGCATATGTATATTATATTATATTTCTATTTCACATTAGTCACTGTCATAATAGATGTCATTGCACTTTACTCTGTTAATTATTTAATTATTTATGACCATTAGTAATATCGACTGCACTGCTCCGTGTACAGATAGATATTTACCTTGTATAGTTAGGTTTTTTATATCCTTATTATTTTCTTATATATATATATATATCTATCTACCCATACAAAAGCCTTTTCCCCCTGTTCACCTCTGTCCCCCATTTTCACTGTGTATTACTCTATTTCCCTACTGAACTTATGTTCTATTTTCTATGATATCTCACAAGTGTTAATTCACAAATAACCAACCTCTCAGTCTAAAGCCAATAGGCTGGACCAACTCCACCTACTTCACCTTGGACTCCTCCCCTGCAGTGGGACTCATCCATTCCTATTTCGTTGTCACACAAGATTTCGTACACTCAACCAATCACACCGCTCACAGGAGCCCCGCTTACAGACAGTTTCACACACACTCCAACACATACGCACACACTTCTGTTTCACGCACTCTGTCTTACACACACTCTTTTAATTCGCTGCCATACACTTTCACACTCACTGGTACACTTTTAATCCCTGTAACAGACACTCGTACACCCTTTTACTGTGCCTATTCAGTCATCATCACTTAAACAAGTGGATTACACCCATTGTTCTGTAGGATTGTTAAATACTCCAACTATCCTATTTATTTTATATATGTATATATATATATATATATATATATATATATATATATATATATATATATATATATACATTTTATTATTATGCTATTTTATTATGTTATTTTACCCCCCCGCGCGCACAAATCACATACAACAATTAAATCAACAATTAGCAATTGCTTTACCTCAGTTGTACAATACCAATAGCATATGTATTTTTATTTTGTTTTTCTTATTTTTATTTAAACTACATACTCTTATCCTTCTTTCCTGCACCTAAGCAGAAAACACTACTTCAGAGTATTTCAGTGCTCGTTCTTTAAACTAAAAACTTAAAAATAAAGAAAATAAAAAAGTTTTAAAAATCTCCCAGCAGTTTGTATAACCGTCTGGGTTTAAGGTGGACCACGCCTAAGGATGACCCCGTCTGTCCCGGCAATTATCTCACATTGATCACGTGTGAGTGGGGTACGCCAGCTCCCAGTCCTTTTAATTTATTTAGAAGTAACCACTTTCAAGGAACACCACGTCCTAGCCATTAATCTAACCCAATATGGGCAGATGGGGCACGCCAGCACCCGGTCTCATTAAGCACTGTTTTCCTTATCCTTTATCCTTTTTCCTTTTATCCTTTTATCCTTTATACCGGTTTCTTAAACATAAAATAGAAGAGAAAATAATAATAAAAAATTTTAGTTGTTCAATCCAATTTACCAGGATGTAGCTTACTGGATCCCATCACTCATTCTGTTTGAAATATCCAATATGCAGATTTTTTAATAAAAAGGCAATCTGCTCACCTGTGTAGGATGGGCCCAAATGAGTGAAGAAATCTGTCAGCTGTGTCCTCGCCGGCCGAAACCCTGGATCGCACGTCGGAAGGTCACCAAATTGTAGAAAAGTGCTGTCTTTAGCTTCTCTGTTGAATGTTCGTTGATCCAGGAATTCAGTCGACACGGAGATTGAGAGTGAACAAGTATGATTTATTTCAGATATCTGGGAAGAACAAATACAGGCAAAGCATCCTAGCCTAAGCTAGTAAGTCGCTCCCAAGTTCTTCTGAACCTCGGTATTTCTGACTCCATCTTTATACCCTTTTGTGACGTACCTCGGTTGCTAGGTGGTTGCTAGGCATGAATGAGTAATACTTCTGTTTTTCTAATTATTAGTCCCTTTTTAGTTTTATTCAGTCTTTCTCAGAACTCGTTTTATTTAGACCTTCTCGGAACTTCTGTTTGACCTTTGCCCAGTAGGCTTTCTGGGGAATCGTGAGTTGCCAAAAACACTGCTCGGGAAGTTTCAATTCCCCCAAGTGGCGGGCCTTTGGTTAAATGAGGTTCTATTATGGGTTATTGATTCCCCTGCTCAATGAAGAAGGGAAGATTCAGTTCCCCTTTGTGGCAGGCCCCATGGGTTATTAATTCCCCTGCTCAATAAACTTCCCCTATTTGTGGCGGGCCATGGTTAATTAACATTCACATTGTCTCACTGTGTATCTGCAGTAAGTTTTAGTTCATACTCTCCGTTTTATAATGGTATCGTTATATCTACCGTAAGATTAGTTAGTTAGTATATCTTAAACAAAGCTTGAAGTTGTATGTATAACTTTTCAGAGTAATCTTTTAATGTAAGGTTACAAAAATGTACTTTATTCACTAGTTTCAATCCAGCTAAAAAGAGGAACCCTGTAGTCTGTGTTTTATTCATTAGTTTCAATCTAGCTGAAAAGAGGAACCCTGCAGTCTGCCATGCTCTGGGACCGCAAGATGTTTTTACCATTAAAAAGAGGAAGCATGTTTTCTACAGTTGACCCTTGGGTCAGTGCTGCTGAGATGAGAGATTCTTTTAAGCAATTATATGATGTGTCTACGTGTGGAATACGATGTGTCTACGTGTGGATTAGTAACTAAGTATTAATGTTTACGAGAAGATGATGAGAATATAGAGTATAGCTTACATAGATATATTTGTGTAATATGTGCTTTAATTATCTAAGCTAAGGCTTTAGCAAGCATGATTATTGTAAGGTAAGCTCTAGCATGATTATTATAAGGTAAGCTTGTTATTTTAAGGCCAATCTTCCACAATGGATAGATGGATAGATGGATAGATGGATAGACGGATAGACGGATAGATAGATGGATAGACAGATAGATAGATGGATAGACAGATATATATATATATATAGAGAAAGGCAGAGAGGATAGATAGATAGAGAGATAGATAGAGAGATAGATAGATAGAGAGATAGATAGAGAGATAGATAGAGAGATACTTTATTTATCCTGAAGGAAATTTAGGCATCCAGCAGCAACAACACAATACAATAAGAAACATATTCAAACATAAATTAAAAAAATATAAGGCTATAAAAAACGTACTATACAAGGTAAGATATATCTGTAAACAGAGCAGTGCAGTAGATGTTACTAATGGTCAATAAATAATTAAATAATTAACAGAGCAAAGTGCAATGTGCAATGACATTGATTATGAAAGTGGCTGATGTGACAGAGAAATATAATATAAATATGCATCTGTAACAAATATAGTTCTAAAAAGAGAATGTGAAAATGTGAATACCCAATCATGAGTAAAGTGTACTTGAATGTAAGTGAGGTTTGGGAAGTGTTAATGTAAATGTAAAGTTAAGTGGTTGAATAATGTCCATGTGGTGTGCCTGGATTAAACTCAGTCAGCAGCAGCATCCCGTCCCCGATAGGAGGAGTTAAAGAGTCTGATGGCTCTTGGAATGAAGGATTTTCTGAGTCTGTCTGTTGTGCAGCCCATGTGCCAGTAAAGCACGTTTTTTTGGTCAGTTGTTCTGATTTGTACAGGTTTCTCTGTTTTTGCGTTCGCTAAACGAATCACGTAAAACACGCAGTAAAAACTTTCCCAAAAAAAGCCTCTAAAGAGAAAAGCAGCTTACAGTTTTAGGCCAGCCCACCCCCGTCCTAAAGAGTGGAAGATTATGATAGAACATGAGCCAGAGGAAAAGCCCGCTCTACACAGTCGCTAATGACCCTGCAGCTGCATTTGGGGCGGGTTACACAAACCCAGCTCCAGCATTAGAGCTGTATAATCTGCATTTCACTTACAATCTGCACCTCTTTCCAAAAAGTCCAAGTGTTCAGCTTTAGCTCCTCCTCACAGCCTGTGGAAAAGCTGAGGGAGCAAAGATCTAGGCCACTATAAGCCTGGATAAAAAAAAAAATTAGATCACACACATTGTTTTACAACACTGGTATTGTGTGTTTGAGCTGCTCTTATTATACAACCACATGTCAAAAAATCCTGGGCGAGGGTTTCTATCCAAGCCCTGCACAGCTCGCTGCTTTCAGCTAGTTTATAAAGATGTATATAAGTGATCCTGAACACTTTACTTCATTTCATTTGTGTAATTAAAGCATAAAAATGAACTAAAACCTACCATTTCTCAGCTCTTTATCCTGGCTCTCTCCCTCACTCCTCGCTGCCACTGTACACAGCAGCTCACTTATATGCTGGGGGCTGTTCTAATCGTGAATTTACCTCAGCAGTGCTGCTCTTATCATGAATTTACCCTTGCAGTGCTGTTCTAATGATGGATTTACCTCAGCAGTGCTGTTCTAAACATGAATGCTCCTCAACATTGCTGTTCTAATCATGAATGTACCTCAGCATTGCTGTTCTAATAATGAATTTACCTTTGCAGTGCTGATCTAATCAACAATTTACCTCAGCGGTGCTGTTCTAATAGTGAATTTGCCTTTGCAGTGTTGCTCTAATAGTGAATTTACCTCAGCAGTGATGCTCTAATGCCCTAATAGTGAATTCCCCTGTCAGGGAAAGCAATGCAATGTGTTGCAATACAACTTTAAACATATAAGTCATTGTTCTGGGATGAAAAATATTGGTTTTCAATAGTAACTGTTGGCAATATTGGAAAGCTCTAGATTAACAGGGTGGTGGTAATAATAATAATAATAATAATAATAATAATGCTGGACATCTATGTGTGTGTGTGTGTGTGTGTGTATCAAAGCATTGACCTTAAAAGTCAAACATTAAGTATTTAAAGAGCGATTGGCAGAGTGGCTTGTAAGTTAACTAAAATTAGCGCTGACCTTTAGTCCTTTGTGCTTGTTAAAGGGGTGTGTGTGTGTGTTCTCTGATTTAAAGAACAAAACGTTCTGTTCCATCTTGTGGTTTTATTGATTTAAAATTTAAATGATTATTAAATGATGATTATGTTTATGGGGCAGCGTGCCCACTGCTCACCTGCTGACCCGGCTCAGGCCGTGCTGTTACTGCCCCCTACTGCTGAAGCTGTGGAGCTGCAGCGCTGCTGTTTGATCAGTTTGGGTTCAGCAATGATGTTTTCTCATTCCTGCTGTTATCTGTGATCGTAGGTAAACATCTGTTAAAGGTCCAGGGCAGGAACACTGAGCACCTGATGAAGGGCAGCCCGAGCTCACGGTATCTATATAACGCCACACCACACACCAACACTACTGTTAATACAGACTTTTGTTCCTTAATTGTTCCCGTCATTTAAACAAAAGTGTTTAAACCTTTGCCCACAACTACAGCTCTAGGAAAAAATTAAGATACCACTCTGATTTTGCTTTTTATAGGAATATGTTTGAGTAAAATTATCTATTCTATAAACTACAGACAACATTTCTCCCAAATTCCCCCCCCCCCCCCCAAAAAAAATTAGGGAATTTATTTGCAGAAAATGAGAAATGACTAAAATAACAAAAAAGATGCAGAGCTTTCAGACCTCAAATAACGTAAAGAAAACAAGTTCATATTCATAAAGTTTTAAGAGTTCAGAAATCAATATTTGGTGGAATAACCCTGTTTTTTAATCATAGTTTTTATCCACCTTGGCATCATGTTCTCCTCCACCAGTCTTACACACTGCTTTTGGATAACTTTATGCATTTACTCCTGGTGCAAAAAGTCAAGCAGTTCAGTTTGGTTTTTACTGGTTTGTGATCATCCATCTTCCTCTTGATTATATTCCAGAGGTTTTCAATGTGGTAAAATTAAAGAAACTCGTAATTTTTAGGGGGTTTCTTATTTTTTTGCAGAGCTGTATTTAGTTTAACATTGTTTTTAATAATTGTACAGCATTTTACAGAAGTATGCAGCCAGTACTACGTGGCAAAAAAATTCTCCTCAGACCTCAGTTTTGACCCGAGTTGTTGTTCTTCTTTACAGACGGAAGCAGAGGTACTCCTCCTCCTGCAGCTCCCGGAAGGGAACCGGCTCTGAGCGGGACCCCACGGCCCCTGAGCAGCAGGACGTCCCGCTCTGTTCCCCCGAGAGCCCGGCGGTGCGGCGGGTCTCCAGGCTGAGCAGCTCCGAGTGCAACAGCTCAGACGAGACCACCAACCCCCCGTCCGAGCAGGAGGACAGCGCCTACCGCTCCAGCACCAGCGAGACGGCCCCGCCCGAATCCCCCCGCCCGGGACGTCCCGTCCGAGACGAGTCTCCTCTGGCCACACGACCCAAACAGGGCCGGACCCCCCCCTTCCGCCCGCGCCTCCTGCAGGAGCCGTCCCAGACGAGCCCACGACCGGCCAATCACCGCAGACTGGACCCCTGGCAGGCCTCGTCCGACCTGAGCTCCAAATCCGGCTCTGATCAGGAGCGGGGCGAGTCCGGGGCCAGCGAGCCGTCAGACGAGAGACCCCGAGCCCCCGCCTCCAACTCCGCCTCCACATCTAGCTCCGCCCCTCAGGGACCCGGAGTGGCTCTCACTACGTACTTCAACGTGGACAACTGCATGACGGACACCTACAGACTGAAGTACCACCACCAGAGGCCGCTAGTGCTCGCCATACCCGAGCAGAGGGGAGGGGGCAGGGGGGCGGAGCACCGAGACACCCCCCACTCCGTCCACTCCGCCCACACGGACGCTCCGGAGCACAGCAAGAACAGGCCCGAGACAGGTTTACTGCTGTTCCCACCTGAGATACATAAACATAAATACTCATATACACTGATCTGATTAGCCCTTTTAAAACCTATACTGTCTCACATCACTACTACAGCATTAGCACACTGTCTACCAATACTGTACCACATCACTACTACAGGCCTACAGGCCTCAGCCCACATTGCTAGCGGGATGTTAGAACGCTAGCTAAAAGCCTTGTCCTGTATTTATAGTGTGCTTACCCAGCTCGTTCTAGGTGGGTCACATGACGTGGCAGGTGTACTGTTATAGGTGGCAGAATTTATGCCAGATTTAAGTAATTAATTATGCATATTTTAACTGTGGATGTATTGCGTTACAATAATGTACAATTAAACACCACCAATGCAATTGTTTGGCTGTTAAGTTATCAAATAAACTAGATTTTTCTGTAGCCTCTTTAGCGCCCCCTAATGTAAACGGCTCTCATTTTGAGAACTTCTGCTCTACAGTTAATTCTTTAAATGCTGTTAATAATGTATTTAATGCTCTTTTATTTTCTCCACTTTTTATTTTAGGCCCAAGCAGCAATAAGTCCACTGCAAAGTGGCACCCAGTAACTCCTAAAGGACTGGACGAGCGTGGATATTTGTGAAGGTGAGTTGTTTTTCTAGTTTTCTTCCAGTTAGTTAATCCCAGTTCAACACAAAAGGGGCAAATTCAGGTCCAGAGGGTAAATATCCACCCCATGATTTTCCCTCGACCTGGATTCACGGCCTTTGAGTGTAGGGGAGAAGGGAAGGGCCATCATGCACACACACACACACACACTAATTTAATTCATTTTTTTCCTTAAGTTTGTTTTTAATAATATATATTTTTTCATTTTATTTTATTTTAGACTTTGTTTTATTATACTATAATTTTAGCAGTTTTTAACTATGTATTTATTTATTATTTGTTATATATTGTGTTTTTTTAGTTTAGTTTTTATTTTACTTTTATTTGATTGTTTTTTACTTTTTATTTTATTTTATTTTAGTTGTATTTATGTTTTGTCCTCTACTTTATTTATTTATTTATTTTGTGTAGTTTGTGTTTTATTTTATTAATTTTGTTCTCTTCTTGTTTGTTTATTTACTGTACCTCAAATATTAATTAAAATCTTAGTTTTTCTTAGTTAACAATTGACATTATTTTATTTTTTATTATATTTTTTCCTTTTTATTTTATTTTAGTTTTTATTTTATTATACTAATTTATTTTTTCATATTTAAATTTTATTATTAATATATTGTTTTTTCATTTTAGTTTTTAATTTATTTTTATTAAATTGTTTTTTTTTTTCCTTTTTTTATTTATTTATTTTTATTTATTTTTTGTTTTCTATTTTATTTTGTTTTGTGTTTTATTGTAGTTTTTAGTGCTCTATTTTATTTTATTTTGTTTTGTTTTATTTCATTTTATTTTATGCTTGTTTTTTTTTTATCTGTGGTACCTAAAATATAAAAAAAATTATATATTTTTTTTGTAGTTAACAGTTAACGCTTCAAATACATAATATATATTTTTTGTTGTTTTTGTTTTTCTTTAAGGTCCTGATTGTTGGAAAATATGCAGTTTGAAGCTGAGGCCAAAGATTGGAGGAGGAGGAGGAGGAGGAGGAGGAGAGTCAGTGGATGTTTATTATTGGACTCTGGGAGCTGAGGCTGGAGGAGAGGCAGGTGTGTGTTGCTGAGAAGGGTGGTTGCTGGGGTTCTGTCCGGGTGCAGGTGTGTGTGTGTGGGGGGGGTGGGGGCAGGAGGGCAGAATGCACTTTGGCTTATCATAGAGTTCACATGCAAACCATGGCTGGCCATTTCTGTGCTTTGGAGTTTCTTCAGGAGATCTGACTGAAGGTAAGGAAAGAGTCTGAGCTCGCGTGTCTCGGTGAATTCGGAACGTTGCGGTTTCTCCGGCGGTAAAGTTAGAATTTTACCGCGGACCAGAACTTTGTTGCGTCTTCACAGGTTGCTTATGGAGTGCCTTCCCGCTGTCGGTCGTGCTGAATATTGGCATGACGATTCATACGATACGTCTGTTGTACAATGATGTCCTCTATCTATTTTTGGAGATGTCTATGCATTTATTTTTATTCTTTGTTTAATAAATATTATTTGAATGCTCCTCCCTGAATTTGTTGCGTGTTTTCTTTTCTGCAATATGAAGAAAATAACATAAAAAATTGGTGTATTTTTTAAAATATAATTTAAAGTGTTAACCAATTTTCTCTCCAATTTATGAGAGAGCCAGTGAACCCACACCCTCACTAGGACTCCTCCTATTACTTGTGATGTTCAGAACACTAGAAGAGCCAGGACAAGTGCATGCCTCCTTGATACATGTGAAGTCAGGCCCCGCCTCTTTTCCACCGCTGCCAATGCAGCATCACCAGGAAAAGCACCAGATCCCCAGCTCATCATCAGCTCATCAGCTAACAGACGCCCGTGATGATCAGCATTACACCAGGAGTTATAAGAAGGGAGAGCGCCACCTACTGTACCAACCCAGAGAGAGCAAAGCCAGTTGTGCTCTCTCAGACTCCGGCTGCTGATGCTAAAGCAGTGGGTTTTTTTTTTTTATAACTGTGTCTATAATTCTTTTTGTGTATGCTAATGTATTTCCTATGTTGTATTTTCTGTTATTTACCTCACTCTCTTTAAAGTGCAATAAACTCTTAATATATATATTTTTTTATTTTATCGACACTATAAGATAGATACTATTTTCCCTCAGCTTGTCAAGAAATGTATGTGTAAGAGGTGCAATTTGAATTTACTGCAATGGAGAAAAGGTGAATTATACTCCACCTCTGTAGGGGTAGCCCATGAGCTAAAATACTAATTCTCAAATAGTGCTACCTTAACAGTGGTCCAAACGCAGTCTAAAGCACTGCCACTATGATTAAGAGATTGCTGGTTCAGATCCCGGTCATGCAGCTTGCCATCAGCTGCCCTGAGAGAGCACAGTTGGCTAAGGCTAAGGGGAAATGGCGAGCGTGGTTGGCAAGGAATGCTAATGCTGCTACAGGCCGATAATACTCCCCTCTGAGCTGGGAAATGGCGGTTAGCGGCTAATGCTAATGCTGCTCCAGCACCGGTGCGTCAGTGTTTCTGAAAAACACTTCAGTTTAGCGGAGTGGCTTTTCTGCTTCTTACAACCCAACGAAGTAAAATTCATACACAATATGCACTAGATTATAAGTTGCACTGACAATTTTTGGGAAAATTAAAGGATTTTAAGTGTGCCTTCTAGTGCAAAAAATACAGCATATGATGGTTATTTGCCTGGACCCAGTATTGTAGGCTATAAGAGCAAATTACGTTGATTGTACTGTGTGTTCTGTGACAAAAGTGCTGGCAGTGCACTAACACTGACTTAGAAATTAGACTATTTAACTCTGAAAAGAGTCAAAGAAAGGAACTTTGTGGGAGTTATTTCAACATCATCCAGTATGAATAGCATGGGCAGGGCCTTTGGGAATTTTCTCACGTAGTTGCAGCAGCAGCAGAGTTGGAACAGGCCGAGGCCTGGACTATACAGCTTTTCCCAGTGAATCACCTGTGAGAGAGGGGTGTGTTCACACAGGCAGGTAGTAAAGAGTTTTGTGTTTAAAGGCTTTAGTGTTCAGACTGTGAGATTTCATCACACGCATCACTGGGCCGTGTTTGTGTTCAGTATGTTATTATTATTATTATTATTATTATTATTATTATTATTATTATTATTATTATTATTATTATATTCTGTTAGCATACTGACATTGAAATCTATTAATATACCACCGCTAGGTCCAACCCTGCAGTGTGATTGGCTGAGAGATATGTTAAAAAAGCCATTATTGCACAGTAATGGCACTCTGACCAAAATGTTTTTAAAATATTTACTGTACTACTCCACAACATAAATATGTAACCTAGCAACAGTCCCTTCACTAAACCTATCCCTGATTGAAAAGGCGTGGGGTGTAGGTTGTGATTTAATAAAAACTCTTTAATGAGGACTTTAATAATAATGATTTCTGTTAATTTCAGTCATTATTTTACCTCAGTATTGTGCTGTTTTTACTGTGTAATCACAGGAGCAGAAATCAGACTCAGACTGGAGTACATCTGAACAGTGGCTTTACTTCCTTAAATATGAAAATTCACAGTGCAATAGTAGCAGAACCGGCGCTTCAGTTCAGGATCCTCCTCTTCTCAGCCTCTCTTAAAGATCCTCTTGGCCTCCACTCCCTCGTAGCTGTAGCTCTGTGAGAACAGAGAGACAAATGTGCTGCTTATTATAAGTGTATAATCTAAACTTTTATAAATTTATAATCTCAACATCATAAGTATACTTTTAATGTAATCTCATCGTTAATGATGTATAATGTCAACGATAGTGAATAATTGTAACATTACTAGTTTATACTCTTAATGCTAGTGATTATAAGTGTATAACCATAACGGTTTTAGCATTTTTGTGAATGAACATGAATAATGTCATGTATAAACTCAACATTATTAGAATATAATCTCAGGGTTACAAATATATAATTCTTGTTAAAAGTGTATATCACTGTTAGTGTAAAATATCACTGTTATTAGTGCATAACCTCAATATTTAGTGTATAATATCACTGTTGTTAGTGTATAATCTGAACATTTAGTGTATAATCTCACTGTTATTAGTGTATAATTAACATTATTGAATAATATCAACATTACTAGTATATAATATCACAGTTATTAGTGTATAATAACAGTTAAGTGTATAGTCGCATCTTTAGTGTTTGATCTGAAAATTAAGTATTTAATAGTGTATACTCTCAACATTATTAGTGTATAATCTCACTGTTATAAGTGTGTAATCACAGTTGTAATGTTTAGTCTTAAAATTAAGCTTTTATTAGTATATAATCTATATAATCTCAATGTTTTAGTGTATAATTTCAACATTATAAATGTACGTGTATGTCAATGCAAAGAGTATAACCTTAACAAAAGTGTTTAATATTGATGCTGAAAGTGTTTAATCTCATAATCTGTGGTGTATATTCTCAACGTTATTAGTGTATAAACTTAATGTTATACAATAAGTGTATAAACACTGTTATTTGTATTTATCTAGCTTTAACTGCAGCCTAATAATGTGTAATCTCAATATTAGAAGTACAATCTCATCTTTCAGTGTATAATCTTTCTTTAGTACGTATCTCATTTCTGCATTCCGTAATGATTTAATCACTCTAAGTGTATAATCCTATTGTTATAACTTAAATACTATTAGTTTATAACCTAAACATTGTTAGTATATAATCTCAGAGTTGTAAATGTATGACCTGATTGTGTAAAATCAGAATTATTATAATGATTCAGCACAGAGGAGCATG
Organism: Astyanax mexicanus; assembly: GCF_023375975.1. Lineage (NCBI taxonomy): Eukaryota > Metazoa > Chordata > Actinopteri > Characiformes > Acestrorhamphidae > Astyanax > Astyanax mexicanus. The sequence goes on along the minus strand of NC_064432.1, from coordinate 22,021,233 downwards.
TTTTCAGGAATCAGTGGTGATCTGCTGACCTGGATAAGTTCTTCTCCGATGATCTGCCTGGTGGTGGTCAGGACTTTGCCGTTGTCTTTACGGGTGAAGGATCCCTTCATTGTGTCGCCCTCCATCGCCCAGGTCCCCTGTGAGGTCAAAGGTCAGACAGTTAAACTAGTGCTCGCCCTGAACACTGGACAGATCAGCTAGCCAGACAGCTAGCTACACTTTTATCCACTATCTACACAAGCGAAGTATAATGCTAATGCAGCTAACACATAACAGATGCTTCTATCCTACCAATTAGCAGTGGAGCTAATGTTGCAAACGTATCAATTAGCACTGAAGCTATGAGGCTAATGTAGCTAACAAATAATAAACGTTTGTACTCTATTAATTCACACCCAAAACACAAAGGCTAATATAGCGAACATGTAACAGAGGCCTATAACTCATCAATTAAAGCTGGAGATAAGAGGGTAATGTTGCAAGTAATGGAACTTTGCACTGAAACCACAAGGGTAATGTAGGGTAATGGCACTGGAGCTACAGTGCTATGTAGGGTAATGGAGTTGGATCTAAAATGCTATGTAGGGTAATGGCACTGGACTACAAGGCTATATGGAATACTAGCACTGGAACTACACTCTCATGTATGATAATGGCACTGGAACAACAAGGCTAATGTAGGGTAATGACACTAGAACTACAAAGCTTATGTATGATAATGGCACTGGAACTACAAGGCTTATGTATGATAATGGCACTGGAACTACAAGTCTAATGTAGGATAATGATACTAGAACTACGAAGCTTATGTATGATAATGGCACTGGAACTACAAGGCTAATGTATGATAACGGCACTGTAACTACAAGGTTAATGTATGATAATGACACTGGAACTACAAGACTATATAGGTCAGTAGGAATTGTAGCCTTGTCTATGTAGGATAATGACCCTATAGCTACAAGGATATATAGGGTAATTGCGCTTAAGCTACAATGTTATGTATGATGATGGTACTGGAACTACAAAGCTAACGTATGATAAAGGCACTAGAACTACAAAGCTAATGTATGCTAATGGCACTGGACCTACAAGGCTAATGTAAGATAATGTTATTTCTTACCGCGAGCTCGGTGCCGTCGGCGAGCGAGTATTCGAAGTTGACCCCCAGGGTAAAGTCCAGCTCCAGGGTGCGGAAGGCGCTGACCTCCTTCACGTGGAAGCTGTCACCCTTCTGCTCCAGCGTGATCTTCAGGTTATCGTGAGCCGCGAGCTTCCTCTTCACCAGGTTCACGCCTGTTGGAACAAACCCCACAGGATGAGTCGCTCAGCTCTTCTCTACTCAGCCGGAACAATTACGGATTTATCCAGCGTTAAAGGATTTCAGTGTCTCCAGAGCCAATTTCTCCACTGGGGAAAAGTCCCAAGAGTCGAGGGGGTGGAGTTAATCAGGCCATTAGCAGGCCTGACACAATTATTGATTATTGATTCGTCATACAATACATGGAGATAACCTCAAACAAATGTGTGCTTGTTTAAAAAAAAAAAATAAATAGTTTATTCCCAGTTCACACTTTAGCCAAAAGAGTTCTAGACACTAGAAGTGCTGTGGACTGATCAAAACAGGACTATTTGGCTACACTTAAACATGAAACTACGTCATGCAAACTGTGAAGCATGGGGGTGGATGTATCATGCTTTGAATCATTGCAATAATTGAAAATACTAAAATTATCACCAATTTTTTGCAGAATAGTGAAGTGTGCATAATGCATTTAATATAATCCCTTGATGTATGTCCTGATATAATGATATAATGTCCTGTGATGGGACTGTTGCACATGCACACATTGTGATGATGCTGAAATGATATAGTGTTCACAGAGCTGGGCAACATTGTATAAATGTTATATTGTGATATTTAAAGACATTTCAACGATACAAATATATTAACAAATTGCAATGAATATTACACGTAAGATGTCTGTTATTAGGTAAGTAGCTAATCATGGGCTATTTGTGGATGTATATAGACAGATATCACGAATAGAATGTAATATTATGGAAATGTTGCAAAGCTAAGCTAGGGCTGCATGATATATAATAAAAATATATACAGCTTTGGAAAAAATAAGAGACTACTTAAAAATGATTTTCTTTGATTTTACCAAATTGAAAACCTCTGGAATATAATTAAGAGGATGATCACAAGCCATCAAACCACCAAACTGAACTGCTTGAATTTTTGCACCAGGAGTAAAGCAGCATAAAGTTATCCAAAAGCAGTGTGTAAGACTGGTGGAGGAGAACATGATGCCAAGATGCATAAAAACTGTGATTAAAAACCAGAGTTATTCCAACAAATATTGATTTCTGAACTCTTGAAACTTTATGAATATGAACTTGTTTTCTTTGTATTATTTGAGGTCTGAAAGCTCTGCATCTTTTTTGTTATTTCAGCCATTTCTCATTTTCTGCAAATAAATGCTCTAAATGACTATTTTTTTTACCTGAAATTTGGGATAAATGGTGTCTGTTGTTTTCAGAGCTGTATATATTGCAATACTTTGTGATATATTTCTAAACATAGGATCTTTTTAATCAAATTTAATCAAAGTCCATCGTGACCCTGCATGTTAATTGCAGTGACAATGCTAAAACTGTATAGTGAACCTTGAGCTTTACAATTGTTAAAAAAATAAATTGATATCACGATATTTAAAGGCAATTTATTTAAAGGTAATATTCATCAGAATTGTGTTGACATGGACAACATGCATAATTTAAATACTTAAATACATAACCGTATTCCCAGTGCAATGACTTTTATTTAAAAACTTTATTGATTTTTTTTTTCTAATTATTAATAAATTAACATTAGTTTCTTTTTTTTTTGTAATAAAATAATAAAATATGCGATTAACACTCTACTCAATAATATCTGGTGTATTGCAGTAATAAAATTCATCACAGTATAATAAAATGTGCAGAGCTGTTGTTCAGTGAAGGCGTTCCTCACCCATCTGCTCCATGAACTTCTCGTAGTTCTCACTGCGGTCCACTTTCCATGTGCCGTTGAACGCCATGATGATGTGCTGGAGTGTGTGTGTGTGTGTGTGTGTGTGTGTGTGTACTGACCCGGTGTGTGTGAGTGTGAGGTTATGAGTGTGAACCTGAGTGGCCTCTCACTGCTCCTTATATACCGGGAGCGGCACTATCACACCCTTTATCTCTGCATTATCTGTGTGCTGATGTGGCCGAGTAAAGCTCACGCAGAGTAAATCCCGGCCCCTGGGGTGTCCCAGCATGCAGTGCAGCTCTGTGCCGGGGCCTCGAGGAGGGCGTGGGGGTCTGAGTCACTCCGAGAACAAGTGTCTGCTTGTGTGGAACGAGTAAATACTGCTGTTTGATTTGTGGGCTCGTTCTTCAGGCTGAATGAGGCCGTCTGATTGGCTGAGGCTGTGGAGTCGTGTGTTTACTCGGGGAGGGTGTGTCCGCGTGCGAGTCTGCGGTGCGTGTGCCGTGGTAAAGTGCAGAGTAATGAGGGAACCAGGTGAAGTTTACTAGAGACACTTTGCACACTCTCTGGATTTCTGGACTCATCTGATCTGAAATTTGATCATAAAATCTTTATCTAATCTTATCTAAAATACAATAGTTTTTACATATATAAGATCAGCAAAATGATCAAACATCACTTAAACAATCCAAATTCAACTCAATACATACTCAAACATACAAATTTCAACCCTTGCTTTATAACCCTTTTATAACAACATTATTTTCAATAGGCGGGGGTGCTTCCCCACTCAAACTAACTCTTCTCTGAGCTCCACAAAACCAGCAAGCTGATTGGCTGTGTCACCTGAAAGGCGGGACTTTATCCGTGAACCAGCACCATGATTGGTGTTAAGAGATTTCCCATTCACACAGCGGTCAGCGGCCTGTCTCCTCATTAATACTGTTTTTTTTTTTTTATTATTATTATTATTTTTTTATTATTTAATATAATACGGGAAATTTAAGGAGAATACTAATAAGTGAAGACTGTGGGAAAGAGGGGTAAAATACGGTAGTTTCCCAGCCAAAACGGGTATAACTTTCACACATACACTTACAAAAAAAAAAAAAAAAAAAGACAAAAGGGCCAAACAGCAAGAACTGTATATATCTACCCTTAGATTCCCCGATTTTCTCCTGATTCGAGCTCCAAAATTCACAGATCTATAAATAATGGCAAGTTGTCCTAAATCAGAAGCAGCAAAGCAGCCTCAAACTGCGATACTCCCACCCCCATGTTTAGCAGATAGCAGATATTATTAGGTGTTTGTTAGAATAGCATTCAGATCAGCAGTGTTCTGGATCAGTGTTTGCCTGATGGTGGACCCGTAATCACGGGCATTACTCAGGGGGAGTGCAGGGGACTCTGGTCTGCTGTAAAAGGTGAAGCAGTTCATATTCAATTAACAAACCACTATACTGATATTCCACTAACCTCACTCTTCCATCTTCAGTCCAATAGATCAAAGCCAGATCTATCAGCTGCCTGCTAACTTTCTACAAGTCACTCAAGCCTAGCAGTCCTGACATGCAGCACATTCACCTGAATTCCAGCAGTCTAGAACATTGATTTGGTTCCCCTCAGACTGACCTTTACACTAGAAGCTCTGGAACACACACACAGAGTCGCCACCATAAACCCAGGCCTACACATAATTCTTTTTATGGCGTTTGTTTTAAATCTTTAATTCCTCTGGTTTATTACACTGCACTAAGTAAACACTCATGAAAATCTGATGTGCAGTTTAGGCTGTTTACACAATGTTTTCTGAATTAAGTTCAACTTATAATAGCGCCTTTTTAGAAACTCAAGGACGCTTTTACACACAAGCACATTATACTCATCCACACACCAGTGAGAAGTAGCAGCCAATAGTGCACAGCATACTCTCAACCGGAAACCACCCCAAAGTCCACCTGGGGAACTGCACCGGGAACTACAGCATTTATCCACTTACATACATACCACACACTTACACATACACACCAGATCAATTTAGGGTATTTAATTGAAACTTTTTCTGAGTAGTCAATTTACCTGATCTCTGGAGGAAACCCATGTGATTGGATTCTAGGCATGTAGGAAATCACTGATCTTGACTCTCAGTTGCCGACTTCACACACAGATAATGCAGCTCACACTAAACAAGTGCACATGCAGAGTAATCGCCAATTTGCCTTAAAAATGTATTTATTTTTTGGCAACCTAAAAACGACTGGAAAACCGGGCTAAAATCATGTAGTGTGAACTCTGCATTACAGTATATACCTGGTTCCACATTGAAACCCCTCATTACCTGGATATCACTTGATATCACATGGGCACATGTTCACTTTATTGTATCAGTGTTAGGAATTGCACTACTGAACCTTTTGCACTTTTGTCAGATCTAACGTCTGCAGATAATCATGTTATTAACGTATTTTTTTGCACTATAAGGCACACTTCAAATCCTTTAATTTTCCCAAAAATCACCAGTGCACTTTATATTCCGGTGCATTTTTCCAGTCGGGTATTAAGGAGCAGTAAAGCCACTGCACTGAAGAACAGCGTTACAAGGGTGAGGTTTCAGTAAAGTTTCTCCAGCACTAAGGCTGGGTGCATATTTTAATTTTTGCAGATCCACCTGTATACTCTTTTTTTTTTTTTTTTTTTTTTTTATATAATTTTATCTTAATTGGTGGAATTCATGCAAGGTATAGAACATTCCCACTGGTTTGGATTGGAAGACCTTCGACCCATTTGCAGGTGTTCTGTTATCAGTAAATGTGCGTCACGATGGATCTGTTATAACAGCGATATCAACTCATCAATCGCTTCCTGTGGAGAGGAATGACCAGAGATAACCTTACACCTTATACCGTGCCCTCGTACAGAAGACTGTAACAGTAGAGCCGTGACTGTAGTGAGGAGGGATTAGATAGAGGAGGTTCTGGAGCTGGGAACGGATCATCTCTCTTTATCTCACATCAAATAACTCTGATCAGATCAGAAGATAATCAGTGTGAAGAGAATGAAGTCAGCGCCACGTTTAAGTAACCGCTGTAACCAGTTACACGTCCAAAACCTTCTTACAGTACTAGATCACACCTGCCTTTAATTATAGACAATTTAATATTAAATTAATATGGTTCTCGGTGTTCTGTTTCAGCAGGACAGTGCTTGTCCACACACTGCTGTTGCCGTCTCAAGAGCTTACCTTAAAGACACTGATGCAATTTCATGTCCAGCAGCATCCCATAATTATCCCTGATCAGTCTAAATGTGTAATCATTTACTGTTCCTGCATTATCTTTCTTTCTTTCTTCTACTAACATCAGTTATTAGAGTAAGTTTAGAGTTTTACATCTTACAATAAAGTTAAATAATGTTTATACTAATAAACTGTATTAATAAAACAATAGTAATCTATTACAGTTCTTTCCTGAAAGAAATGTGGAATGGTTATGCAGCTCAAGGGGTTCCCACTGGTTGCCTTGGTATCCCAGATGGTTGCTCAGTGATTGATGTGGTAATGTGCTGGTTGCAATGGCTTTGCTTTATGGTTGCTGTGGTGTTATTGTTCAGGTTTCTCTGGCCATGGTTTGTCACTAACGTCTTAGAAAGTTGTTTGTAAGACGTTTCTAGACTGGATACTAGGTGATTGCTATGATGTTGCTAGGTGGATGTTGCGGTAATGTGGTGGTTGCAGTGGCTTTGCTTTAGGGTTGCTGTGGTGTTATTGTTCAGGTTTCTCTGCTAATGGTTTGTCGCTAATGTCTTAGAAAGTCGCTAGATGGTTGCTAGGTGATTTGCTATGATGTTGCTAGGTGGATGTTGCGGTAATGTGGTGGTTGCTATGTTGTTGCTAAGCTGTCTCTATGTGTTGCTTTGACATAGTTGTTGTTGATGGGTAGTTGCTGTGGAATAAGTGTGGTTGCTATGGTGTTATTGTCCAGGTTTCACTGGTAACGGATTGTCGATAATGTGTCACAAAATTGTTTGTAAGATTTTCCTGGGCTGTTGCTAGATGGTTAAGCGGCCTCTAGGTGTTGCTATGATGTAGTTATTGTTTTTTAAGGTGTGGAAAAAGGTTGGTTGCTGAGGTGTTGCTATTAGGTTGCTATGGTGCACCAATTTACTAATCTTCATTAATTTGCTTAGTGGGTGTGGTTTAGTGTGAAAAGTGGGTGTGGTTAAATACACCTGGGCTCCAGTCTGAAAGTGGAGTAGGACTAAAAAGTGGGATGTTTTGAGGATGATCATGTTTCATGTCTCAGTTCTAGATTAAATATTTAAATAATTTGATTTTTTTTATTAAATAAAATACCACATATGTAGGATTTTGTGAGGGGCAGAAATAAAAAAAAACTGAAAAATGGATTAAAACCAGTTTCTTCTTTATTGTACTAAATAGAAAAAAGTTTTATTTTCTGTTTATAAAATTTACACAGAATTAAAAATGACAAACAAAAATTACTCTTTAAATTCACTTACAGTAATAACATTTTAGTGTGAATATTAGCAGATATGGTTGTTATAACCTGTATATAAGCTTTAGGCTGCGCTACAGAATGACGTGTCTAAAGCTGTGTATAGATTTGAGTTGTGTCTCTGAGGATCTGGACCTCCTGACCTCAGACGCTCTGATGATGATGATGATGATGATGATGATGATTCAGATTGAGGCTGGAGGTCAGGTGATGGTTAATGTTCTGGATGAGTATATATATAATCACTCTCTCTCTCTCTGTGTTTATGGCGGAGCTGCAGATGTTCAGTGAGGATGATCCTCTGGTGTCTGGTGGTGATGGTCCAGGCAGGCAGATGAGCAGATAAGGTGTCCCTGCTCTGGTGGCCTTGGACCCGCTGACCTGTGAGAACAGAGTGATCTGTGATAACAGGCTTTTCCACTGGTGAATGAACCACCGTCTCTTTACAGCTCCATAAAAACACAGACCTTTGTATCTAAAGAGGAGAATACACCTCACCTACACACACTGCGCCGTGCAAAACTCTTCAACCCCCTCTGTAACAGACATGTTTTACAGTTTATTCACTTCATATTTTCACTTTTTGTTGTTTTCTTTCATGCAATTACAGCTAAAATTAGCATTTGAAGGAATCGTGGTTGATCTGAATTATTTATGGTGACTCTATTCTTGTTCTGCTTCAAACATACAAGATTTAGGTTTTCTATAAGGCGCACTTTTTAAGTGCCGTTTATAGTGCGAAAAATATGGTAAGTATGAAGAAAATATAAAACATATTTAAAAAATGAGCAGAACATGCAGCAAAAAGAGTCTTCAGTCCCTTAATAATAAACATTTTTGTTACTTAAAATGATCTTAAAGTGGGCGGAGTCACCCCAAGATGACATGTTGGACAAGGTTAAATAACTTGATATTTTAATTAAAAAAATAAGCTAAATGAATCAATTAAATAACTAGAAATTCAGCCTGAAATCTTTCAAAACATATCTCAGGGAAAGATTGCAGGATTTTGCAGGATATTGTTAATAATTTATGTGCATCAGGGAGCCATTACATACTTCTGGGATATGTAGGACTTCTGGGAAGCTGAAGTTGGTCACAAACGGTCAAAAATGTAGCACAGAAGTATGTGTTATGAAGAGATCTATAAGAAAATACTGAAAAATCTTGCTGGTGGTTCTTTTGGCAGTGTGGGCAGTGAACCAAGTCCTGCTGGAAAATGAAATCCACATCTCTATAAAAGTTGTCAGTAGCAGAGGGAAGCATTTTGGGAAGTGCTGGAAGATTTTGAGTGGGAAAACAGAACTGCACTGACTTTAGACTTGATAATAAAACACAGTGGATCAACACCAGCAGATGACAGACATGTCTCTCCAGACCATCACTGATTGGTGGAAACTTCACACTAGACCTCAAGCAGTTTGGACTGTGTGTCTCTCCACTCTTCCTCCAGACTCTGCTCCCTTGATTTACTTTAAATTAAATGTAAAATTTACTGATTATCAGTGATGGTTTGGAGAGAGACATGTCTGTCATCTGCTGGTGTTGATCCACTGTGTTTTATTATCTTTAAGTCTAAAGTCAGTGCAGTTTTGTTTTCCGGAATAAAATCTTACATCACTTCATGCTGTATTATTTATTTTAGTTGATTAATCAGTGTTTGTTTGATTAATGTGAGGTCTGTATACGGTGTATATGGTGCTTCAGTTTCTGCAGATTGTGGTTGATATAATCTCACTGTAGATCAGACTTCACTCAGCTGAAGGTCGTGATCTTATCAGGTGTGTTTCCACAGATTCCTGCTGTTCTCAGAGGAGGAGACCTTTCTGCTGCTGCTGCTGTGTTGGTGATGTAATCTCACAGACAGTAAAGATTATATATACAGTTAATCAGTAACTCTCACTGTACAGCACACGGATCAGTGTGGACGGGCCGCCAGATCCTCACAGATAAAGCTTTTTATGATTTATTGAACTGTACAGATTAGAGAAGACCTGCAGCAACACTACAGGACATTCATATATTATTTATATAGCTCTTACAGTAAAAATGAAGACCACTTCAGTTTCTGAATCAGTTTCTCTGATTTTGCTATTTATAGGTTTATGTTTGAGTAAAATGAACATTGTTGTTTTATTCTATAAACTACAGACAACATTGCTCCCAAATTCCAAATAAAAATATTGTCATTTAGAGCATTTATTTGCAGAAACTTAAATAACAAAAAGATGCAGAGCTTTCAGACCTCAAATAATGCAAAGAAACGAAGTTCATATTCATCCATCTTGGCATGTTCTCCTCCACCAGTCTTACATACTGCTTTTGGATAACTTTATGCATTTACTCCTGGTTCCTCTTGATTACATTCCAGAAGATCGCAGATGATCCCAGGGTAACTTCTAAGCAACTGAAGGCCTCTCTCTTACTAATTTATTAATATTTAAAATTCTGGATTTGCTATTTTAATTACACTAACACAATTAGTATTTAATGTGCACGTTCTCAGTGTTTTTACTTAAAAATGCTGTAATTTTTGTTATAAAAAAAAAATCTAAATCCAATATATATATAAATTCAACAAAGAATTACCATCCAAAGAATATCCAAAAGTCTTCTCAACTTTTAATGGGAGTCAATGTAAAAATACATATGTAATTTTGGAGCATTTCTATTGATCCATTCAACATAAACCTCTGATACAGTATAAAGAACTACCGCTAAAAGTGGATAATGTGCAATTCATCAGTCCAACCACAAGATGGAGACATTCACTACTAATTCTAAAGCTGATTCTAATAAAATACCCTCTATAAAAATGTATTCCACCAGACTTTACTAAGAAGGTGAGACTTTATACAGGGAATAAAATACAATCCAAAATACAAACGAGTTAATAAATCAGATATGAAGCATAAAGTGTTTTTAAAATATAAATTTTATATAGAACATAAAACAAACACATGGTGCAAATCAACAATATAAAATGTGATAAAAACACAGAGTGTATGACTCTAAGCACTGTGTGATAAACACTCTCAGCATTATAATAATTAATAACTATATTAATAAGTGTATATTAATAAGAGCCGCGGTATAGAGAACGTGCAGTACTGACTCCAGTCTTCTACTCTTAAATACTGCAGATTTATTATTCTGTAATAAAATACTGTGTGAATATAAATGTATTAAACAGCTGATAGATTTCACATTTCCCCTTTCATCTCCATTTATATCACAATAATTCTGTGCTTTTATGATCCAACAATTCTTAAAATCTAAATTCATCTCTACACCAAAATCTCTTCATCCCTTACAATTAAACACACTGACTGTTCTTTTAGGATTAAATGGGTCAAATTGTTAAATTGTGTACCTTTTAGATTATTATGAAAATCTTGATTAAACAAAGGAAAATGGGCCGATTCTAATTTTTGGTTCTAAAATTTCAGTGAAAAAATTAAAATAGAAATAAAGAAGAAATAGCTTAGTTTTACAGGTCTTCAATTTGATAATACAGTCAAACAGTAAGAACAATTTTTTTGCTGAAAAGCTGAAAATAAATGTGTGGCACTAAATACAGGCTCATTAGTTATTGTACACACCCAAATCCTAAAAAGTCAGGACGCTGTGTAAAATATAAATGTAAAATAATACAAACAAAAAGAAACATTTTTTTCTGGGCTAAAACTCATTTTAAAATGAAACAGAATAAAAAACTGAACTCAGATTAATCAAAATCTGTAAAAAAAAATTTATCTGTCAAGTTTTAGCTCAGAGAAGACTGATATATGATATATGCTGATATATGGCTTCTTCTCTGCATGATCAGCTTAAAACAAAAAATATTATTATTTATTCATTATTTTATTATCCTCATATCAGCATATTTCACACAATTCACTTAAACTGATAATATAAATTATAGTTTAAAAATTAGTAATCGTGACAGGCCATAAAAAATACTAATAAAATAATAATATTAATAATAGTGAGTGGTAGTGATAATAGTAAAACAGTGTTAAGACAACTACTACTGATAATAGTGATACTAATGCTAGTAGTGGCAATAATAATAATAATAATAATAATAGGTTAAGTCACTTGTATTGTAGAACCGGTAGCTGCTGTAAATATTAATACTGTAAATAAAGGTTGAGAGAAGAGCAGAAATGCTCATAATTCAGTGTAATTACTGTAATTACTGACTGTACATTAAATACTGCACCCAACAGCTTATACAGACGACCTGTAGTAAAGGAAACGGAATGAAACGGTGCCCCCTGTGGACCCCCAGCTGCTTTAAGGGAGAGTTTTCCGGGAGAGGAACCAAACTTTCATTGGCTCCTTCTTGCCCTTCATGGTGATAGGACCCCTGTACTCCAGATTAAACTGGGGGTCCGCGTTCTCCACCGACTGCAGACACCTGAGAAAAACAATTATATAGTGCTTTATATTAATCATAATCATTATATTTAATGTTACACACAGTTATTCAGAATTACAGGATTATAAAACAGCTAATTTAATCCAACAAACGTAATATTTACAGCCAAAACTCGAATTTACAGTTTATTATATTTATTATATTACTATAATTTTTTTTTTTTACGATTTGAGCAACCACCTGAAACAACATAGAACCCCATAGCAACCCCATAGCAACCACATGGGTACCCTAAGAACCAGACAACAGCAGAGAAGCCGCATCCATTTCTGTTACTGCATCTTTTAATACTGACATGCACTACTAGTCAAAAGTTTTAGACTTTATTCTTGTCATTTAAGTTTTTCAGATTAATAAAAAAAAAAAACAGAAATTCAGTGTACAAAATGTATCAGTAAAAAGTACAGGGCTTGTCAGAAAAACAAATGAACAAAACATTAATATATAGTATATTGTTAAAAGGAACCTGAAAAAAAAATCATATATTGTTTTGCAAACAATTTAATGGTTAACAGATTAAAGCTGGAAATAAACTAAGGTTTAGAAATGGATTTAAAAATGTACATTTACTATAGGAGCTATTCAGGAGCTATGCCAATATCGTCATTTTTTTTTTAGGCTTGGGATAGGTGTAGGGTTAAAAATAAGCCCCACATGACATTTTTCATCCTGGTACCTGTCAATCATAAAGTAGACACTTCAAAGAGTAAGAAAAATCTCAAGATTTTTTTATCTATTACTAGATTTTAGTATAATGTGAACATATGCATGCTACTTTAACATTTTCTGCTAATTTTTGATATTTTGACCCACAAGTGAGAGAGACAGACACAAAGAGAGACATAAAAAGACAGAGAAACACAGAGAATTACAGTTGAAGCCTGAGAGCGGTGAGTACTGTTTTCTAAGAAACTGGAGAAAACTGCTACAGGAAGACGTCTGGCTGACCCACATGGAAGCAGCTTTAGCCTTTAGCTCAGATTAACATAATTGACTCAGTCTCAGTTTCAGTAGTAAAGAGAGAAATAAACTATAGGGGTGTTCTAAAACTTTTCAGCTCTGTTCTGATCTAATCTGAGCTGAAACGATCCTCAGAGTTGCAGTATACGTGGGTGTGGCTAACCTGTGGTAGGCTGACTGTGCTTGTGAGTGCATGTGGGCAGTAGGTGGCGCTGCTGCTCACCTGTAGGTGTACTCGGACACGTTTATCTTCCCTTTCTCTCCGGTGGTCTCTGTGCGGCTCGTCAGGTTGACCGTGTTGCCGAACAGACAGTAGCGGGGCATCCTCTGACCTATGACCCCGGTCACCACCTCCCCGGTGTGGATCCCGATGGTGATCTGGTGGGAGTGGGAGAAGCAGAGGCATTTAGAGACTGGTTAAACTTTTTAAAGCATTGTTTTTTCATTACTTTTAAAAGGTCTAGTTGTGGTCTTTAGTATGAATAAATGCCATGAGCTGTTTTTTTGTGGGGGAAAAAAAAGTGCTCTGGTGTTCCAGAATAACGCTGCTTTAGTCCGGTGAAGGAGTGTGGTGGACAAAAAGATTTCATCTCTTGCTCATGAATATTCATACATGCACACAAAACATATCGCCTCTGATTGGCTAACAGCACTGCGACGCCAGGTGGCACGGACGAGACAGACAACAGTTTTAAAATAAAATAGACATTTTTACACTAATAACATTCTTTGCAATGTCATATGTTACTTTAAAACATCTGTAATAATGTCCTGCTAAGTGCAGTTCAGCCACTGACCTAGTCTTTGAGTCTCTATAAAACATCAAATCCACCGGAGATCCTATGTAAACCTACAGTTACTTACACACAGAGGTGTGTAGTCCTGGTCCAGAAAATAAAAATTCACCATGGTGGATACTTTTAACAAGTGTAAACAGAACTGTTCTAAAAATACACCTACCTATCTCTATTGTACTTCTCTGGTGGAGTTTCATAGACAAATTCTAGTCATTTGTTTCTTAGCTCTTTATTACTGGGTAAAGCATATAAACACTGACGTGTTATTCGCACAAATAACACTGGAATGAACTGCCATGCTGTTCCTAGCGCTGTTATTTAGCTCCTATCTGACAAGACAGCATTGCTGCCTGGCTTCAGCTCTGCCTGTGGACGATCCCTAGCCAAGGTGGGCGGGGCCATGGTTGACGTAGACACTGTGCTTTTCCTGATCGACTCATTTTTTCTTTTACTAGCAACTGCAGACAGTGGAGCTTGAGGGAGAGTTTCATGTGCAGCATCATAAACAACTCAGAGAGACCTACTGTATTTCACAAAGAACAAGAAAAAGTGGATTTTAGCAGACGGACACCTTTAAACAGCTTGAAACCAGCAGCAGCGGCAGCGTGTCCGTGTGTGTTACTGAGCATGTGCAGAACTGACGGTGTGTTGAGTTATGTGTGTGTACAGTAAACCCGGCTGTGAGGAATGTAAACAGGAGTCAGATCTAAACACTCTGCAGTCACGTGTTCTGAAGTGGGCACAGATCTGCAGCTCTCATCTGAAGTGTGTTTTATTTTTAACTCAATTCTTTAATGCCAGTGTGTGTGTGTGTGTGTGTGTGTGTGTTTGTGTGTAAGTGTGTGAGAAAGAACCATGTGATTCCACTTGTCTCCAATCACATCACAGCACTGTCCTAAGACCGTAGAGAAGGTCTACAGAGCCTGATGGGTGTTAAAGGACGTGGCTTGGGAACACCCGCGCCTGTATATGTTGTAAGGTGTTATCTTGTGTGTGAGGAGGGTTGAACACTGGTCAATGTGCTCATGGCAAGGCTAATAGTAGATGCGTTAATGTGTAACATTCCTCGATTCACAGTGTCACACGTGTACCAGGAGTATACCATAGAACGCTAATAGAGGACCAGGCTAGCCTTAGTGCTTTATTGGGTTTTAATCCTCAGTGATTTAAAGTGCGTAAGGTCTGTTGTCTGTATGTACTTTTTGAATCATTAAACAAATTCAAAGCTTTTTGACTGTGTAAATTCTGATTTTTGCAAAAATAAACATATAGTGAAGCATGTGTGAAGGTGAAGAGCTTGTATAAACTGAGGTTCAGCAGAGATGTTGAGACGCTGTAAGCAGTGGAGATAAGTGTTTATTTACTAGATGTTGGTGGTGTTTGTGGTCTAACAGCAGGTTTACGGCTCAGTAAAGCTCTGAGGTTCTGTGGCTGTAAGAGCTCAGTGTGTCAGTGGTGTAATCTACACTATATTACCAAAAGTATTCACTCACCCATCCAGATCATTAAACTCAGGTGTTCCTGAATCACTTCCACAGGTGTTTAATAAAAGCAGCAGCTAGTCCTGCAGATCTGCTTCTACAGATCTGGTACAGTGATACAGTGATAGGATGCAGCACCTGTGCAACAAGTCCAGTCGTGAAAATTTCACTACTTACTACTAAATATTCCACAGCCAACTGTCAGTGATATTATAACACAGTGGAAGAGACTGAGAACGAAAGCTACTCTGTAGCTTCAGAGTTCATCATCACTACACACCTCCAAACTTCATGTAGCTTCAGATTAGATCAAGAACAGTAGGGTGTAGAGACTTACAGTATTATAGTAAATTGCAGTAAATTGAATGGTGAGCCCTGTTTTGTAATTTGTATTGCATGGACAATACACAGCCCTGTTACAGTAACTATGAGGTGTCTATAATGTTGATTTAGAAAAAAAGAAAAAGAGAGAGAAAGAGAGAGAGAGGGAGACATAAGCAGAGTGGGCGTTGGCTGGGCACCTCCAACAGCTCCGCTCGTCATTCTCCACCAGCTGGGGACGAACGACATTTCAGGAGTGACAGATAGTGTGAGGGGAGAGGGAGAATCAGACAGACGTGCGACAGATTGGATAAATAACTGGCCTGTTCTCAGACATGCCGTCCAATTATTATTCAGCTAATCGGTGTGTCATCAACATCAATAACATCAACAACACATTACTGAGCCCCGCGACACGCCACCACCCCGTCACGCTGACCACGACTGGCAACCCGTAAACAGAGGCTTATATAAACTCTTTCACTGTAATCGAAAAGCTTATACACTTACAGCTCTGAGAAAAATGAAGAGAGCACTTCAGTTTCTGAATCAGTTTCTCTGATTTTAATATTTATATGTTTATATTTGAGTAAAATAAACATTGTTGTTTTAGTCTATAAACTACAGACAACATTTCTCCCAAAATCCAGATAAAAAAATAGTCCTTTAGAGCATTTATTTGCAGAAAATAAGAAATGTCTGAAAAAAAAACAAAAAAGATACAGAGCTTTCAGATCTCAAATAATGCAAAGAAAACAAGTTCATATTCATAAAGTTTCAAGAGTTCAGAAATCAATATTTGGTGGAATAACCCTGTTTTTAATCACAGTTTTCATGCACCTTGGCATGATCTCCTCTACCAGTCTCCACCGAACAGCTCTGACCAATCAGAAAAGATATTTGTGCTTTTGTGGTTTGTTATGGTGCACTTTTAGGTTTGTGCCTGTGTGAAAACAAACCAAACCAAGAGATTCAAACTGATTCAAACCAGAGGAGAAAACAGCTACAGAAAAACGCCTCTATATTTCCACCCACTAATGGCATCAATCCCATTTCACTTCTTGGCCCTACCACGTTTCCCTACCCCTTGTTTTCGAGTGTAACCCTTCCCCTTGGAACAGAGTTAGAAGGGAAAAAGGTGAAATCTTTCCCTAAGATTTCCAGCCTAACGAAAATAAGGACACCCATACCCCACTGGCATACACTTGCAAAAAAACAGAGGGGTGAGGGGTGAAATGGGATTGGGCCAATGATTAAGCGAGAACACATTTTCAAAGTAAAAATCCATGTTAAATACAGGAGACCCCGCCCACACATCTGAAAACTCAGGGCACTATTCTAAAACACAGGACATGACTCTACGAGTTCCTATCCTACAACATGTGGCGTGACATTGTATTGCGTCCTACTGATTTCCAAATGAGCTGTGCTATTAGATCTGACTGTGAAAATAAGAGAATAGCTGTTCGAGAGCAGTGCTCTGCTGATTTACTGCAGCAGCAGCAGTTCTGCTGTCTCGCTCTGTGACCGGCCGAGGACTACAGGAGGGCATTTCTGTGAATCTTTAGAGGCATAGAATTGACCAAATAAACACGGCGGTTATTTTTACACTGGCTGAAAGTGCAGGAATGTCTTTTGAGGGGAAAACACTGAGATGGTGCTTTATGATGTATGAAATATTAATCTCTAAAGCTACGGGGATGTTTTTATTTCTTTTTAGATTGAGCTGAAGCGAGGTCCAATTCCACATCCAAAAGCAGCGATAAATTCTTTATGACTTAAAGTCACAAAGTCAGAAAACTACTACAGCAAACACAGTACAGGCCAAACTGGGATTGTGTCCCGTGACTTTTTTTTTGCCATGTCCCATAGAAAATAATGTGGATGTTGTGAGTCACTTGTGTGTTAACATGGACATTTCTAGGCAGACACCGCCGGTCACGATTATTACTACCCTCCAGCTCCCATAATTGACATGGTCTTGCCATGAGCACATTGGACACATTGGTGTGTAGCCTCACTCAAGCTGTGGCCTGAGGTAACACTAAGATAACATCACAAACCCATATACTGCTGTCCCATGACTTTTGGCATACTATACTGTATATGTGGATGAGCGTAGATGTTTCTGCATATCAGCTGTTACCTGCACAGGTTCCTCGTCCACCTTCACCTGTCCAGCGATCTCCATCATATCCAGGGCCAGGTGGCAGATGGACTGGGCGTGGTGGGTGCACGGTTCCGGTAGCCCGCTCACTGTCATGTACTTATCACCAACCGTCTCCACCTGCCAATCAAATGCATTCATTAAAACAGAATCAAATAATATTAACCGTATTTTAGGTCACACTATCAATGAAGCTCTATTTTCTGATCTGTTTTCATACATAAGGTGTACTGAATTATAAGGCACATTTTAAGCAACACTGTAAGGAACTAGGTGCCATATTCTATTGTATGCAACAATATCTCCAACATTTTTAAAAATCGTGAAAGATATTACACCCAGAAATATTGTACCATATCACCCTCCACTAATTATCACATCAGGGTACTACTTTTTTTTATTGTTTTTAGCAAAAGAATAATAATTGCGATATCTATTGTCTATTGTGTTTATTTGTATGTTTGTTCACATATATAACAGTGAACAGTATTTTAGCCAGTCATGCTTCAATAACTGTGACTCCATACACACTGTTGACTAAAGTAGGTGAAGAAATATGTATATAATTCATTAAATGAAATTACATTAAATGATTTAATAAATTTTTGTTGTCTATAAAAGTGTATAATAGCTTTTTTATGCTGTTCTGTTATTATGATGTCAGTGGCATTTACTAGTTTTAAAATGACAAAAATAGCGCGTATCGAAAGTATCATTTATTTTACTTTAATCCTGGATATATAGAGACATTTGCAGTGCAGTGGCGTCTTTTACAGATCTGATAAAATTATTGTATTTTTTAAATTAATTTAAAAGCTGTTTGACCAGTGGTAGGATGGTTCCTCCTTAAATGTGAGTCTTGGTCCGTCCAAGGTTTCTTCCTCCTGCAGCAGCTCTGAGGGGGTTTTTCCTTGCCTCTGCGCTCACTGGGGGTTTTTGTATTTTGTATATTTTATGTTGAATGTTTTGCCTGATTTTTGTCCTGTGATCATGTTTCTGTAAAGCTGCTTTTTGACATCAGTTGTATTTGATTTGATGTGTTCTTGAACTATATATATATTTTTTAATTTAGTGTTTTGTCGCCATAAGTATCGTTATCGCAAAAACACCATGAAATATTGTGATATTATTTTAGGGCCATATCGCCCACCCCTTCTGTGGACACAAGATATAATATAGTATATATTGATGTTGAGTGGTATCAGAAACGTGTGGAATGTCGCTTGCGTTTCCGATACGTCAGGTCTTTACGTTAGCAGGTTTAGCGGGGCGTGTGTGAATCCTGCGCTGCTGTTTTTAGCTGTGTAGACCATGTTTGGCGCGACTGATCGGGGGAAGGGGGGTAATTGTATACGTTTGTATTGAATTCTTTTTATTGTAACGTCAAAACAAGTGTATTTTATAGAGGGAATGCTGGGAAGCGTCTGACCACACATCACGCCGTTGTGTAATCTGGAGTGTAATCTTCGACAGTCGACCCCAGCCGGTGTCTTCTTCAGCTCAATACATCCAAATACCCCCTGACCCACCCTTAAACACACACACATCGCCCTCTCAGAGACGCTCCCATCTCAGGACCACCTAGACACAGATGGGCTAAAGTAAATATTGCTTTTTTTGGTGAGCCAGTCTTGAAACCCTAGCCTCCCATTCCGCCGGGTTAGCTCAGCTTCTTAAAGTGCATTCCTGTCTGAGAGCTGGGCGCGTAAATCACCGGCTCGTCCCCTCGCTGCCCAGGGTGCCTACAACCATCCCTACAGAGCTCTGAACACCAACAGCCTCAGAAACACAACTACAGACATGAAAAACCTGAGCAGACATCAATCAGACCACTTTTTCAGACCATATTCCTTTCATTTTTCCTATTCCTAGTAACCAATCAGAACCTCGAAACATAGCCCACAACAAAATGATAATATACGACATATATTGAAACACCCCTCTAGATATAGGGACATTATACTAATAATATATCACCTCATAGGTAATGTACTGTATATCATACAAGCTGAACTGCTTGAATCTTTGCACCAGAAGTGGCATAAAGTTACCCAAAAGCAGTGTGTAAGACTGGTGGAGGAGAACATGATGCCAAGATGCATAAAAACTGTGATCAAAAAACAGGCTTATTCCACCAAACATTGATTTCTGAACTTTTTTAAACTTTATAAATACAAACTTGTTTTCTTTGCATTATTTGATCTCTGAAAGCTCTGCATCTTGTTTGTCAGCCATTTCTTATTTTCTGCAAATAAATGCTCTAAATGACAATATTTAATTAGGATTTTGGAAGAAATGTTGTCTGTAGTTTATATAATAAAACAACAATGTTCATTTTACTCAAACATAAACCTCTAAATAGCAAAATCAGAGAAACTGATTCAGAAACTGAAGTGCTCTCTTATTTTTTTCCAGAGCTGTGTATTTCATCTGCATATTGGGTGAGACAGTTGTCCATAGCGTGTACTGAAAGAAAATGGTTCTGTAGTGACTGTATCACTACAGGTATCACTACAGGCTCATGGACTTTGCATCGTCTCTCAAAAGTCTAATAGCCTCGATGATCAGTATTCCTCACCTTGTAGACGTAAGGGTTCTTGCGGGAGTCGGTGAGGATGTCGAACTTGGTGTAGATGTCGTTCAGCAGGTTGACGATCTTTATGGCTCCCTCTGCGGAGGCGTGTTTACTGCAGAATGCGTTGAATCCCACGATGCCGCTGAAGAGGATGGTCACGTTATCGTAGCGCTTTGCCGGAACTGGACGCTTGTGTCTCAGTTCGTTCGCCACGGATGGTGGAAGAACTGAATAAAGCAACCTGAAAAAGACAAAAGTTACATTATAAACCCAGTTTAGTTTTAGTTTAGTTTAGGAAAGAGAACAGCAACATAGAAACCAACCATTTGGCAACACCTTACCAAGCACCTACTTAGCAAAACCATAGCAACCCCCTAGCAACAGCTAACAAGGCTTTGAATCTATCTGGTTGTAAAGTAGCAACATTTTTGCATTAAACTGTGTCCGGCTCATCAGTGATCCTCTTAGTGACAGCACTATTGGCAGACGGCTGTATGACGCACAACTACATGCTGACAGATCATTACAATGACTGCCCTTAAAAGTGTCCTTCTGCTAAAATCTACTTTTTCTTGTTCTTTGTGAAATACAGTAGGTCTCTCTGAGTTGTTTATGATGCTGCACATGAAACTCTTTCTCAACCTACATTGTCTGCAGCAGCTAGTAAGAGATAATATTCAGAAAAAAAAGTCGATCAGGAAAAGCACTTAAGATTAGGTCAGTGGCTGAACTGCACCAGAGCAGAAAACCAGCTTACGTGGCATTCTTTCATAGTAAATTCACCAAGTGATCCCCGAATTTGCCTCCACTGGAGATACTACACCATGGCCAGCCAGCTGCCAGCATCATCAGACCTACCCCTGATTAAAAATGTGTGGGATGCTATTGGATGCACTGTTGGATCAAAGTCTGGTGTGTTGCATTACACATGCTTGTTACACATTACACTACTTCTGTATGTGTAGCTCAATAAATATTGCCCATAATCAAATGTAATTTACTATTCCTAATAACTTTTATCTTATTTATTTGATGATGAGTGTCTATCTAATTGGTTGTGTTGACTGTGAGTCCGGTTCTGTCTCAGTATGTCCAGATTTGGAGGTAAATAAGTAAATAATCAGCGCCGGCCAAACAAAGGCCTTCATTAGCCGTGTGGACTTTAACTAATTACCCTAATTACTGCGTCTGGACATGGCTGTTCTGTTTGTTCTCGCTGGAGCATTTCTCCACATCTGCGGGCGTGCAGACGCAGCGGCATGCTGACGTTACGTTTAAAAAGGACGATTCAACAATAAGGAGGAGCGGCGTTTCTGCAGACGCCTGCGGGGTGATGGAGGAACCGCAGTCCATCATGCCTGAAATGAGCCTGTCGGGGATTAGCGTCGGGACAAAGCCGAGCGTTCCGCAGGACGTGAAGCCTCCCTCACGCTTAGATTACGGCCACGTCGTATTGATAGCGGGTCTCCGGAGAACGGTGACGGGTTGCTATGGGAACCGCCGTAGGTAGGCTTATTGCTCTCTGCCGAAAGTCGGAAATGCATTAAATAATGAATTGGTATTACTGGGCACACTGCAGACCCGGCACATTCTCAATGATCCAGTTTAGCTGCAGACGCTCTCTGCATATTAATCACAGCTCTGCTGGAGCTCTGCACGATAAACCTCACAGCTAGATCTGTACCATAACAGCATTAACGATTTATCGCTCTATACCATAACCATATACGACATGACCCCAGTCATTTCTGCTGACCGTAATCATACAGCTCTGGAAAAAATTAAGAGACCACTTCAGTGAATCAGTTTCTCTGATTTTAATATTTATAGGTTTATGTTTGAGTAAAATGAACATTGTTGTTTTTATTCTATAAACTACAGACAACATTTCTCCCAAATTCCTAACATAAATATTGTCATAATATTGTCTTATTGTCACAAAAAAGATGCAGAGCTTTCAGACCTCAAATAATGCAAAGAAAACAAGTTCATATTCATAAAATGCTTCTGTCGATTGCAGTGATTATTGGGGTCGGCCGTGTGTGTGTGTGTGTGTATGTGTGTTTGTGTGTTGTGTCACAGTGGGGACTGGTTCTCTCCTGGTATTGAGGGTGAAATGACGGCGGCGCTGTTCCTGGATGCCGTGTTTTGGTTGTGGAATTTTGCGGGGAGAAGCTGCAGCTGCAGATAAGCATTGCTGGTTGTGTTGTGCTGTTATCGGCGGTTAGCACGCCGCGCTCGCTTCTGAGAGAAAACAACACACTGCAAACACAAACTGCAGAGCTGGCACTTTTACCCCTCCTCCTGAGGGCACACACACACACACACAGGCCCTGAACCGCACGCCGCTCTGCTCCCAGAACAGTACGCCGTCCCCCCGACTCCTCTGCTGCTGCTGTTCACACCACGCCGGAGAACACGCACTAATACAGCGCAGATATTCAGCACCGTGACCGCAGAACCTTCCCGCAGGGAATACAAAACAAATTAGCCAGCACTCGTAGCGCCGCGCTAGCACACTGTAGTCCCGCTGCTATGAGCGTCGAGTGTTTGCCTGCTTTTGCTGATGACTGAAAGCTGGATCAGTTATATCAGCGCTAAATCTACCCTAATAAGACCCCCATACACACACAGCCATCCCCCCCACCCCCGTGGCCCTGATTCAGCCAACATTAATCATTAATCCTCCATTACTGTACCTCAGACTGCCAACAGCTGTACCACTCATCCCATACTCATCACATACACTCAGCGCCCATCTGTCAGCATTCACTGTACTGTAACACACGCGCAGTAAACACACTCAGAAACGAAACTGTATTTAAACCCCTTCCTTATATCCCGCTGTTTAAGAACTCCAGCAGCACTGCTGCAGTGTCTGATCCATGCATATCAGTGCTAATCACTGCAGTTGCAGTGCAGTATTTAGCTTGTATGGAACATGGCAAAAGTCAATGCACATACTAGTTCCGTTACTTTTAGCATATGAGGGTATATATTTGCGTTGTTTAAGTACGCAAGGTGCAGAATTTATCAGACTTAAATAAGGTTACAAATTGTATTTTCGTGTTTTGGACGTGGGATTTGATCACACTGTTCTTTAGCCTTCTATGGGAGATTCCAAAAGTCATGGGACACCATGCAAGTTTCTGTTACTTATACATCACTTACTTCTACAGTATCAGAATGTGAATTGGTGTGTATACAGCAGTCAGTTAACCAGTTACATTTGCATTATCTTTACGAGCACCCCGACTGTTCTGTTTTTGTCCTCATCCAATGGCGAACCAAATAACGTGTATATAACTGATCTACTGCACCCACACATTCCAGCGCTCTCTCTTAGATCAAGTAACCTGAACCTGCTGTCGGTTCCACTTACCCGACTCCAGCAGCTGATGGCAAGCTGCATGACTGGGATTCAAACCAGCAATCTCCTGATCATAGTGACAGCACTTTAGACTGCTGGACCACCTTAGACTGGTGTCCCTTTTGTTATAATTTTTTATGTCTAATTATCTCTCCTTTTTTTCTTTCAACATTTTAAGAGTTGGTGATTTGATGTTTTTTTATGTATATTTTTAGAAAAGGTGTTTGGCTGATGCATCAGTAACACTGTCTTGAACGGTATGGTCTTGTAATGTTTTATGTTTGCTCATTTTAAACTGTGGATAATGAACTACTTTGTAAAGCACTTTGTGACTGATGTATCTGATAAATGCTCTAAAAAATATAAATATAAATATATATATATATTTATATATATATATATAATTTTTTTTTTGTTCAACTGTTTTAGCATTGTGCCCTTCTGCATTGAATGCGATTTGCTTGTTAGTTTGTTAGTCGCTTGTCTGTTTGCAAGGACAGTTCTAGACAGAAGCCGCTGGTCACGATCATTCATGATCATACTCTGCACTGCTCTGTCCACTGTGGGTGGTACTATTATCCCTCTATGATGTATGTACTCAGTACACACGTGACTGCATTATGGTAACACGCACTCCCGTGTTAGATCTATTTTGGCTCGAGGGCGGATTTGAACTGCCGCTGCTTGCGGCCGTCACGACGCCAAATCCCGCAGCCGCGAGAAATCCTCAGCCCGAGCGTCTCTGCGGCGGAGCAGCGATGCGGAGCTCAGAACAGCTGTCAGTGTTTGCTGTCTGAGCCGAGATGCAGAGCGTGGTGTAAAATACTGAGCTTTCCATCAGATCTGACACGCACACACACACACACACACTCACGCTGAGACAGCCCCATTCCCAGCAGAGGCTCATTTTCACAACACAAAAAAAAGATAAACAGCAGAAAACAGAAGATCCCGCCGCACCACCCTGACACATCATACTGTCTTCAGAGAATCCAGCAAAAACGCTTCTCAGAAACTGAAAGGTTAAGAGATGAGCTGATATGATTCACGAGATTAGATTGGGTTAGTCTCCTCACAAACTTTTATTACAGGCATAATTGCGATAAGCGATATTGTCATTTTATGTGGATTTTATCTGACCTGTGAGGTTGAACGATAATAAAAAAATAATTAGTAAGAAAGAATAAGGAAGATGGATGATCACAAGCCATTAAACCAAGCTAAACTGCTTGAATTTTTGCACCAGGTGTGGCATAAAGTTATCCAAAAGCAGTGTGTAAGACTTGTGGAGGAGAACATGCCATGATGCATGAAAACTGTGATTAAAAACCAGGGTTATTCCACCAAATATTGATTTCTGAACTCTTTAAACTTTATGAATATGAACTTTTCTTTTTTCATTATTTGAGGTCTGAAAGCTCTTCAGCCATTTCCTATTTTATGCTTTTTTTATTTGGAATTTGGGAGAAATTTTTCTTGCAGTTTATAGAATAAAACAATATTCATTTTACTCAAACATAAACCTCTAAATAGCAAAATCAGAGAAACAGATTCAGAAACTAAAGTGCTCTTAATTTTTTTCCAGAGCTGTAGGTGACACTGTGTATCAAGAAATGTTAACTTCGGATATGGCCTCGCTCCAACAGCTAATTTACATTACATTGCTATTAGCACGATGACCAGTATTCTCACTAGATTGTACCTTAAAACTTACACAAGTGTTTGTGGGTGATCCCAAGACATTCCCTGAGATAACAATCCATCTTTTTACATATGTCCCATGACTTTTGGCATTTCAGTGTATGAGGATAAACATAACTATTAGAAGTAAAGTAGATCAAGTCTCTCAAATCCGAATCCTTATATAATACTTTTCCATTCATTATTCTTTGAGCTGTACATGAGGTCCTGAGCTCATTTCAGAGGGAAAAGATCTGGCAACCGATGTCAGATCTGGCTTAATCAGAGCACCACTCATTAACAAACTCATTATACGAACAGCAGGCATGCAGGACCACATCTGTCCAAACAAAGAGGAGAAATAACACCAGCCTGAGCGAACGTGAGCAGAGCTTACGAAAAAACCTGCGTTTACGATAATCCACGTGTTTAACATTCATCACATATATTAATGAGCTGTGTAAATATTTCTCTTTATTTACATTTATCCTACTTCAGAGGAACTTTAAACACCAACGGCTTAATCTCTGTTTAATAAAATGCCACAAAAATCAGAGTGGGGGTTTGAGATGAACTGATTCAGAGTGGGGGTTTGAGATGAACTGATTCAGAGTGGGGGTTTGAGATGAACTGATTCAGAGTGGGGGTTTGAGATGAACTGATTCAGAGTGGGGGTTTGAGATGAACTGATTCAGAGTGGGGGTTTGAGGTGAGCTGATTCAGAGTGGAGGTTTGAGATGAACTGATTCAGAGTGGGGGTTTGAGATGAACTGATTCAGAGTGGGGGTTTGAGATGAACTGATTCAGAGTGGAGGTTTGAGATGAACTGATTCAGAGTGGGGGTTTGAGATGAACTGATTCAGAGTGGGGGTTTGAGATGAACTGATTCAGAGTGGGGGTTTGAGATGAACTGATTCAGAGTGGGGGTTTGAGATTAACTGATTCAGAGTGGGGGTTTGAGATGAGCTGATTCAGAGTGGGGGTTTGAGATGAGCTGATTCAGAGTGGGGGTTTGAGATGAACTGATTCAGAGTGGGGGTTTGAGATGAACTGATTCAGAGTGGGGGTTTGAGATGAACTGATTCAGAGTGAGGGTTTGAGATGAACTGATTCAGAGTGAGGGTTTGACATTAACTGATCTATTAAATGAACTGATTTGTAATCATTAGGGTCTCTCAGCACACTGCTCTAACTGACGGGGTGTTGTTGGGGTCATTATGGGATGCGGGAGGACTCACCTGTCAGTCTTCTTCTTCTCGTCCTCCAGGGCTCTGAGGGTGTGCTGCAGACGGTCGGTGAGGATCTCCAGCTCCTGGGTGAGCTTGTACTCCTCTCTGAACTGTTCTCCCAGCAGCACCAGGTCACGTGTAGCGTCGTGGAGCGGGATGTCGCTGAGGTACAGACCCCGGCGCGTCAGGTCGTCCAGGTTCATCACGCTGACGGGAGCAGATGAAGAGAAGCAGGGTAAAGCTTGGTATGTGCTATTATATTTAAATTAGGGTTGGCGATGTGGTCAAAATAGTACATCATGATATTTTAAGAATATTTTTACTATAAACTAATCCTTTTTACAGTATATTTGTAATATACACAATATAGAGCTCTGTAACAAAAATAAGAGACCACTTCGAAATGATCAGTTTCTCTGATTTTACTATTTATATCTAAATGTTTGATTAAAATGAATATTTGTTGTTTTATTCTATAAACTTCTGCCATTAAACTTCAATCAATATTTATTAATAAAAAGTCTGGTTTTAATCACAGTTTTCATGCATCTTGGCATCATGTTCTCCTCCAGCAGTCTTACACACTGCTTTTGGATAACTTTATGCCACACCTAGTGCTCTCGAATATTTGCAGACAATGAGAAAGGATGAAATCCATACACATGGGTATTGGAAATACATCATAGAACAATGGTATTACCACCCACAGTAGACAGCACAGTGCAGTGAGGGGGGTAGTGATGGTGACTGCTGACATCTGGCTAGAATTGTCCATTCAAACATTTAGAGCAAATTCATTGTAGGAGACCACCCCCCCCCCCCCCCCCAGCATAATAGTTACATGGCTTTAAAATCAGCAACAGACTTCATTTAATTAATGACTACAATCTAATTCAGCTTACATCATTATTTCAATGTATGAGATGATAAAAAATGTTAATTTACCTAAGTAATATGTGGGACATATTTAGTTTTCTAAAAAGCAGACTTCCTTTATTTGTGTATACTCAAAATGTGTATAGTTATTTCAGTGTTTTTGATAATTATGATGTTTGCTGCTGATGCGGAGCACCCTGGGGTTTAAGAGCTGTGTTATATAAATACAAATTACTATAATAATGATTATTATTAAGCAGCTGTAAGCAGACAAACGCAGTTATCCAGGCTGGAGACAGCTGTGAGAGAGAGCTGTAAATAGATCCGATAAGCTCATCATGCTGAATATAGAAAGACGTGAGTGTTTTTATAAGTGTGGGCTCAAGGCTGTCTGCTTTTACAGATGCAGCAGCTGCTGAATGTACACAGATCGAGCAGAACATTATGACCACCTGCTTGAATCTATGTTCTATGTAATCAGCTCCACTGATCTTCATACAGGACTCAATGTAGTTGAGCTATTCTGCAGAAAGGGTGCCATTTTTATGTCCCCAGGAAATGATGTATAATGTATAAATGTGCACAACAAAATAACATTAAAATACATTTTAGTATTAAGAATAGTGTCTTGTATATTGACCTAATTGCAAAAATAAGATATGTGTATTAAAAACATTCATAAAAATGACTTAAAAATAGAACACTGAAAAAATAGCATTTGTTACCTGTCCCCACTCTCTAACTATAAATTTATATTCATTTAGAAACAACTATACCAATGTTTTAACTTAGGAAGAGCATCTTGTGCATCTTGACATGCTCTCCACCAGTCTTACACACTGCTTTTGGGTGACCTTATGCCGCTACTGTACTATACTGTAGTATCTGACTTGTGCTTCATTGGTTTACTAAAGTAGATGCTAGGCAAATGTTGCTAACAGCAGACCTCAGCACTATTGAAGAAGTGAATTTGTTAGATTTTACATTGTAACATCTGTAAACTATTTAACCGTTCTGCTGAGATCTCTAAAACTATACATTTTACTATTAAATATAATTATTAAAACTCTTCAGACATGTATTTATTCAGAGCTTCTGTCTCTGACTTTACTTTATCTACAGGGTGTTTCAGCTGGAGGTAGAAGTGTGTAATAGAGTGGAGGACAGTGAGTGGTTTAAAAACTCCAGTGTTTAAAAACTCCAGCAGCACTGCTGCTGTATCTGTTGTGATCATAATCCTGATCTGTGTCTATGTTCTCTCTGTTTCCAGCTCAGATGGTCCCACATGTCAGAAGACAGCTGATTGGTCTGCAGTAAACTGAGATGGAGGAGCGTTTCTGATCTTTTGGACGAGCTGCATCTCCTGCTGAGGTATCAGGTGAAGCTTTATTATTCTGAGCAGTAAGTCAGCTGTGAATGTTAATTACACACAGTACCATCCTTACGACCATGAAGCTGAGCTGGAAACCTATTTGAAGCCTGTTTAAAGAAGGTGTGATATTAATATATATATATATAATAAGTACTCATATCTATATTTAGTGAGCACTTTTAAAGCCATTTTTAGAGCTGTGCTGCAGAAACACCAGCTTTATTAACACTGTAAGACTGTGGCTCTGTAAAATACTGCTGTTAGTGATGCTGCTACTAAAGGTTCTGGTTCTGCACCAGAGTAGAACCACTTTTTGTTCCCTCAAGAACAGTGTCTGCGGAACCTTTAGACAGGGAATCTGAACAGCAATATAAGGCACAATAATCCTGTATGATTGGTTGTAGAGTCTGAGTGTCCGGGGTGAGGTACCTGCATCTACTATCCTAGTAAGGTACCTGAGTACCTAAGTAAAGTACCTGGGCACGGTACCTAGGTGTGGCCTTTGAGATAACTTGCTGAGGTACCTTTGTGAGATAACTTGGTGGGGTACCTGGGTAAAGTACCTGGGTGAGTTACCTGAAAGTGGTACCTGGGTAAAGTACGTAGGTGAGGTACGTGAGTGAGGTACCTTTGTAAAACAAATAGGGGAGGTACCTTTGTGAGATACCTAGGTTAGGTAACTTGGTGAGGTACCTAGATGAGGCACATAGGTGAGGTACATTTGTGACTTAATTGGGTAAAGATAACTAAGTCATTTGTGGTGATCAATGGGTTAGATAATGAGGTGTGGTAACTAGGTTAGGTAACGAGGTGCAGTAACTGATTTCGGTAACGAGGTACGGTAACTGGGTGTGGTACCTGAGTAAGATAACAAGGTGCAGTAACTGGGTGAGGTAATGAAGTGTAGTAACTGGGTTAGGTAACAAGGTGCAGTACCTGGGTTAGGTAATGGGTGCAGTACCTGGGTTAAATAATGATAATGTGGTAATGAGGCAATGAGGTACAGTAACTGGGTAAGGTACCTGGGTGCAGTACCTGGGTGAGGTAAGGAGGTGTGGTAACTGGGTGAGGTAAGAAGGTGCATTAACTAGGTGAGATTAATTGGTAACTGGGTGAGGTAAAGAGGAGCTGTGACTAGGTGAGATTAATTAATAACTGGTTGAGGTAACGAGGTGTGGTACCTGGGTTAAGTAATGAGGTGTGGTGACTAGGTGAGGTTAATTGGTACCTGGGTGAGGTAACAAGGTGCGGTCACTAGGTGAGATTAATTGGTACCTGGGTGAGCAGAGGAAGAGGATGTTTTCGGTCTCTGGGAGGGAAATCATCTGGCCTTTCAATCTCAGGCAGCTAATCTCTGTTCCAGTCAGCTCATCCTCACACTCCGCCATCTCCACGTTCAGCAGACCCTCCTACACACACACACACACACACACACCGAGACATACACCTGTTATTATCAGGTCAGGTACACAGAACTGC
Source organism: Astyanax mexicanus (assembly GCF_023375975.1). Classification (NCBI taxonomy): domain Eukaryota; kingdom Metazoa; phylum Chordata; class Actinopteri; order Characiformes; family Acestrorhamphidae; genus Astyanax; species Astyanax mexicanus. The sequence goes on along the minus strand of NC_064432.1, from coordinate 21,990,949 downwards.
TCAGATGTTTGTAGTTGAGCAGTCAGTAATTAGGCTGTATGGGTGGGGTTTGTTTCAGTAATTGGAGTAAATGGGCGGGGCTTGTTTAACTGGAAGCAGAGCTAAGTGGGCAGTATTTGTTTAAGTGGGTGGGGCTTGTTGCTGTGGGTGGGGTTTGTTGGAGTGAGGGGCACAATATTTCTGCTTTAGCTCATGTATTTCTGTATTTTATTAGAGTGAAATTTAGAGTAATCCGATTTTTCACAGTTTTTCTGGGGGACAGATGGAAAGATCAGTAAGTTGTCTGGTATAAAAAGGCCTTTAACCTTGTTGTGTGAGAAGCGTCTGGATACTGAGCTGCAGATTATTATAAATATGATCATAAACTCCATCGTCTGATTCCTCGGACTCGGACCAGAACACACCCACCTTACTCCTCAGCACAAACACCGTGTTGATGTGGGACAGGATGCCATGGAAACTGAAGTCGATGTGAGGCCGCACCAAGGAGAACACAGAGGACAGATTACACACACCAGGCTGGAGCTGTGAAATCACACACACACACAGAATCAGCAGGCAGTAGTTTTTTTTTCTGTTTATTATATCTGTATGCTTTCTCAGATTCTCAGACGTTATATAAGACATTCGTTAAATATTTCGGACAGTGACAGTTTTGCAATTTCATATGATGCCAGACCATCTTTATTATCATTTATCATCGTCTTTATCAAAGCCCAACGTTATGCTAATGAGGTCCTGCACCCAGTGGCCCAAACCTTCTCTAAATGCACTTCAGGACAATGCTCATCCACATGCTGCTGCTGTCTCAAAAGCTTGCCTTGAAGACACTGGAGATACTTTACCATGGCCAGCCAGCTGCCGGCATCACCAGATCTATCCCTGATTAAAAATGTGTGGGACGCTATTGGACGCTCTATCAATACTTAAAAATCTCCTACTGCAAAATCTGCAAGAGCTGTGTGAGAATATTGGCGATGTATGGGATGGATTATCACAGGACTCCATTAGGAACCTCTACAACTCTACAATGCTTAGACGTCTAGCATGTTGCAGTGTTACACATGCGTTATACATTCGCTACACAAATACTGTATGTGTAACTTCATAAATATGACAAAGTTTAATCATTTATTGTTCCTGGGAAATTTTACTGTATCCTCCTCATGATCCTCACCTGTGGGAGGACTCTGAAGATGGCGTTTCCACACTGGGTGAGCATGAGGTCCTTGTCGAACATGAGGTGGAAAGGGAAGGCCTTGCAGAAGGTGTATGGGCTGATCCGGGTCTCCTGAGTGCCGTTCTCCTCAAAGCCGTCCAGATCCTCGTAGAACGCCTCCTCCTCCGAGTCCTTCTCCTCAATCAGGAACTTAATGTGGTCACACTCCTCGCTCTTCTGCTGAATGACCTATAATAGAGGGGGAGGGGGAGAAGACGAGGGTCTCGTTTAAAGGGCTGTTCAGAGCTTTCAGCAGCAGATCAGTGAAAATCAATATACTATCTTCACTGATCTGCAGGAAGCTGAACTACCTTCACCTCTGCACAGTGTGTGGTATCACTCTGCCCATTGGGCTCCAGTCTGAAAGTGGAATAGCACTACATGGTGTGGAGTTATGAGGATGATAAAGTAGTAACATAGTTCCTGCTAGTGCTGTAGAACAGCAGTACAACCCTAGAAGAACCTCCTAGCCAACATTAGCCAGTTAGCATAACAAGCTAACACACTGATTGTAGCCCACCTGTGTGGAGCCTCACACTGTTCTACCTGAAGAAACATAAGAAAACAAAACTCCTGGAGCTTCTGCTGCTGCTCCTTGCAGTATGAGTAACTATAGCCCTGTTTAAATATAATAAATACTGTAGCTTGAAGTATAATATTAATGCACACTAAACTTAATGTTTTTGTTAACTGGAGAACCATGGGAATTGTGATAAACTGATAAACAGCTGCATTAATACTGTAATGCCTCTAATGGCTTCAATAATATAAAATAATATAAATAACTTGTGTCTTACTTCTGTTACCTCTTTTGAATACTTACATTTTGAGTATTTTATGTTTGTTAATATTGTTAATGTAACTATTTAAAACACACAAAAGGCTTGAAACACAGAAAAAAGGGCGTGTACTAATTATCTTATCCATGTGTCTCTTTTGGGTGTAATGTGAAATAAATGAATCAGTGCATCACTTGCCATTTCCTTTAAGAGCATTTGTATTTTTTACCCACATGTAATCTACTGTGGATTTCTTTATCTCCATGTGACTTTATTGTAGCACTGCTTAAATGCTGTGTGATGAGTTGTGGTGTACTAATGAATTAAACAATACCTGGAGCTAATGTGCTGGGCCCTGGTTTCAAATTAAAAGCCCTGACATTTCACCACATTCTGAAGCAGCAGCGTCTGACACCTTCAATTTTTTACTGCACTTTTTTAAACTAATATTTTTCTTTATTGTGGTTATTTATTCCCCAATAAACCTTAGTTGTTTGATTAATTAATTAATCATAAAAAGTACTAATTAGATTAACCCAAATATTATTACTACTATTTTTATTATACATATTCTTATATATATTATGCCTGTAAGACATACCTCGTCATGCATACCTGATCCAGTATGAAAGTTATGATATTAATACATACTCTTGTTCTCCCTCTTTCTCTCTCTCTCTCTCTCTCTCTCTCTCTCTCTCTCTCTCTCTCTCTCTGTCTCTCTCTTCTCCCCCCTCTCTCTGTCTATGTCCCTTTCTGTCTCTCCATCTCTCTCTCCATCTCTCGCTTCCTCCACTCAGTCTCTCTCTCTCTCTCTCTCTCTCTCTCTCTCTTTCTAATGGTGTGCCGGTGGTCTGGCTGTGATCTGCAGATTTGCTGAGATTTAGTTCTCTAGGAACCGAATCGGTTCTGCGTACGTCACACCGCCATGTCTCTGCCCTGCTGTCGTCATGACAACAACCGACCGGCCAGCTTTTATCCAGAAATCAGGTGTTACATTCAGTGAGTCTGTCAGTTCTGCTTGCCCATTTCCCGCCAGAGAGAGAGAGACGGAGAGATAGAGAGAGAAAGAGAGATAGGGAGAGAGAGTGAGAGACGGAGAGATAGAGAGAGAAAGAGAGATGGGGAGAGAGAGTGAGAGACGGCGAGAGAGAGGGAGAGAGAGAGAGAGAGAGAGAGAGACGGGGAGTGAGATGGGGAGAGACTGGAAGAGAGAGAGACGGGGAGAGAGAGAGAGACTGGGAGAGAGAGAGACAGAGAGAAAAAAAGCTGGGGTGAGAGAGAGAGAGAGAAACAGAGCCGGGGTGAGAGAGAGGGAGAGAGAGAGAGAGACTGGGGAGAAAGCAACAAATCTGTTGTGGTTTTCACATTGAGTTCTCAGACGTTCAGAAGGTTTTTTTAAGTAATTTAGTGTTTGCATTATTTTTACATTATGTAATTAATAGATGGGATGCACAGAATATTTGGCAACTGAGATATTTGTCCTAAAAGTGTTTTAATTAGAATTTAGTTAGAATTAATCCTAGAAAATAGACCCACACTCCCTCAACATGCAGCCAACAAACAGCATGTTTAAGTTCATTTTTACACTCATAAACTTTACATAAACTTTACATAAACTTAACGAAACCTTTATAATCACACATAATCAGTGCTAACTCAACTTTAGAACGTTTTGGTTTAAAAAGAGACTGGCTGCGTTTCTCTGTGTTAATTTTTCTCACATGTTCCTCGAGTAACACTGCGGAGGAATATCTTATGCCTAAAACTGAAGTGCTTAGATGTATTATTTAAACAGCACTACTGAGGTAAATTTATGATTAAAATTGCGCTGCTGAGTTAAATTTACTGTGGGTCATTTGTCCACACAAGTGTCTAATAAATTAAATTACAATAATATTTTTTTGCTATAGCTTTTCAAGGAAGCAGGTCACCTGAGTACTAGCCACTTTTTTTTATCTCTAAATCAGTAAATCCCAGAGATCATATTAAGATCCTTAGATCCTCTAGTTTCAACCTTAGATCCCAATTCCAGGATTGGGCTGGACTAAAACTGATTGGTCCATCTCTAGTATTTCTACAGTTTAACGACTCGCCTTCATTTCGATCTCGGTTCCGTGGATCTGCTGGGCGACAGTTTTAATGATGCCGATGACTATGTCCTGCAGACCCTCTCTCTCGGAGTAATAGTGCAGGATGAGGTTGTTCCCTTTCTCAGCGTCGGTGCAGCGGAACGAGGGAGCCCTCATGCCCGGGTAGATGGTGCCCAGGTGATCATGCAGGGCATCCAGATTCTAAAAAAAAAAAAAAAACACAATCAGCAGGAGAGTCAGGAGCTCAAATATCAGATTCTTATCATTTTATCAGCCTGAAATAATCTAAAAAATTATCTCACTAAATCCTGTGAGGATCTGAAAACCCTGTATTTAGTAGTTGTTTACCTGTAAGAATTCCCGAACGTTGGAGCCCAGAACTCGCAGGATGGTGTCGTAGCCGGACTCCTGACAGAACTCAAAGAACATCTTTCCAAACATCTGCAGAATATCGCCAGCATCCATTTCTGTTCAACATAATAAAAACACACAGTCGCCCTTTAAAACAGGATCTCCATTATAAACGTTTATTAATAGTTAATAATCACCTAATAACCAGTTACAGCACACAATTACAATCAATAAAATCTATACTGTTAAAAACCTAATTGGCTGTAACAGACTTACTGAGCACTTTACTGGCGGCCGAAACGAGGTCGTACGTTTTTCCATCCTCATAGATGATTCTGACCAGGAACTGTCCTTCAACATCCACCTGCGCCTCACGCCTGCAGGAAGAGTTAACACAAGACGTACATATCACTAAATATTATGATATGATACAATTCAATACACACAAATACACTTTCAAGCATTCAGTAGAAACAGAAAAAACCTGTAAAGTTTTGTCTATTTTGTTATTAACAGTAACTTACCAAGACTCTGATTTTGTATTAAATAATAAAACTGAAAAGTTCAGAATATTTTGTACATGCATTTAAATTGCAACTATATAAAAATACCCAAAAAAAGCTTTACATTAAATAACTAAACAAACACATTCAAGACTGAATATTATTTCTATATCATTTTAATATATCGTTTTAAAAATTATAATTATATGATTGAGTACGATACTATATGGCAAGAATTATATGCAGATTATGATTATGATCCTTTAACAAAGTGATATTTTGCAATCGGTTAAATCAAATTTAAAGAAACCTATTGTAGTATAAAAACTATCACTACTATCATGTTAATAAAATCTGAGTAAAGTTTACTTTATTTTTATCCAATCAGAACAGTGAGATCTGAAGAAGGCATACAGCTCTACTCTCTATTAGGGCTGGAACTAATGATTATTTTTGTAGTTGACTAATCTGATGATTATTTTTTCAGTTAGTTGATTAGTTAACAATTATTTCTGCCATGTTCTCCATATTTAAAACAATAGAAACAGCTGAACATGAGACTGAAATGCATTTAAATGGCTGGATGTTGTTTAAATGTTGAAAGTATTCATTAGATATAGATTAAAATATCTATACTTATAGATAATTAGTGAGTAAATATGTAATCTGTTGAGTTTGGGCACTTTTGAATACACAGACTAAGTTGAGTATAACTTTTTTACATTACATTGTATTATATTTGGCAGACGCTTTTGTTCAAAGAGACTTACAAATAATAATGTACATTTAGAAATAGAAGTTCAAGATAAAAATATTTAAGACAGGCCCTAAAGGAGGCTAAAGGAAAATAGTGGGATAGAGGAGGAAAGGAGGGGAATAAGGAAATGAGGTTAGAAATAGTAGAACTTGTGTGACCGAGTCTATTACCCATCGTTGTCCACAGCACTTTGTGTAAAGCAGTACTGTTACAAGTTAACCATTAATCAACAATTAAATTTTATAGCTGACAAATTTAAATAATCAATACTGTTGATTATATTGACTATTCGTTGCAGCCCTAGTATCTACAAACGGCGAGTGAACCACTTCTGACACCAATCTTTACATGTAAACTAATAACTAAAAATCACTATTCAAAAATTGAATATAGTGATACTTTGATATTATCAATGTATCGATACTCTCTTACACCCCTATTGAACACCTCTTCAGTACATGCTGCAGTTTCAGGAACTCATTAAAAAGAGTCCAGAGTGAGAAACGCTGTATAAAATCAGCTTTTTGTGAACACATGGGTTTTGGATCTTAATGAGCTCTATTGGAGCGAGCCGCTGCTCCAAGTTGAGAAAACAGCATTGATTTGCAGCTCTGACCCAAAATGATGAATGAGTGGCTTAGCTAAACACGTAAAGCAAGGTTAAAACAGCACCGGGGGAACCGCTCGGCCTCGGCCCGGACAAAAATAGAACCGGGATCATATCATTAATCAGGTCCGGAGCAGCCGGAGCTCGGAGATAAGCCAGCGCTCAAATAAACGCTGAGCTTCACTCCACAACCACGCTGATCCACAGACAATACACACCGACACCGCGCCAAAACTCAAGGGACAGCAGCGTGCACTCTGATCATGAAGTGTTACCTCAGGGAAAACACCTACAGTGTAAACACAGAATCCAAGAAAATAGTACACCCCTCACATTCCATCAAAGATTTGAATGTGACAAAACTACAGAAATGAAACTTAAAAATTATGAATTTCTTTGATATTACCAAATTAAAAACCTCTGGAATATAATCAAGAGGAAGATGGATGATCACAAGCCATCAAACCAAACTGAACTGCTTGAATTTTTGCACCAGGAGTAAAGGCATAAAGTTACCCAAAAGCAGTGTGTAAGACTGGTGGAGGAGAACACGCCAAGATGCATTAAAAACTGGGTTATTCCACTAAATATTGATTTCTAAACTTAACACTTTATAAATATGAACTTGTTTTCTTTGCATTATTTGAGCCATTTCTCATTTTTTGCAAATAAATGCTCTAAATTAAGATATTTTTATTTGGAATCTGGAAGAAATGTTGTCTTATTTATAGAATAAAACAATAATGTTCATTTTACTCAAACATAAACCTATAAATAACACAATCAGAGAAACTGATTCAGAAACTGAAGTGGTCTCTTAATGTGTTTCCAGAGCTGTAATTTAGAGTAGTCAGTGTACACATAGTATAGCAGTATAGGCTTGTTTGGCTCAGATAAGATCCAGCATATGACAAGTGTCCCTCGTCTACACTCAAGCATGGTGGCGGTAGTATCATGGTCTGGGGCTGCATAAGTGCTTAAGCCACTGGGAAGCTAAATTTCAACATGAGAGCTGCTTTACTGAGGAAGCTGAAGGTAAAGATGATGAACTCACCATGTACTCACCTAGCAACCATGTAGCAACATCTTAGCAGCCACTCTAAATAACCAGCTGCAGAAGCCACATAGTAATCACTTAGCAACAGCATAGCAACCACCTTGGGTTCCAGAGACAACCACCTGGCAACACCAAAGCAACCAGCTAGCAACCACCTTGGGTTCCAGAGACAACCACCTGGCAACACCAAAGCAACCAGCTAGCAACTCCTTAGTGACACCATAGAAACCACCTGGCAGCTATAGCTGCCAAAACATTCAGTATTTCCTTCAGGCGAGCTTCGGTTACAGTGCATTACCGGCTGATAACAGCACTCATATAACGCCTCTCAGTCGATCACATTGCAGAGTCGGAACTAACTGTGGTAAATTAACACTGTAATTTATAAAACTGAATAAATCATTTCTTCTTCTTCTTCTTCTTCTACTGTTGTAATGTGGTGTAAAGAGCAGCTGTAGGTTGCGAGGTTTGGCGTCTGTGCAGTGAGTGTGGAGCGTGTTTACAGTGCAACAGCTGTGGCCCTGAAATCCGGGGACCCGAGGGGTCAAATACACTTCAGCTGTGTGTGTGTGTTTAAGTAATAGTTTGTGTGTGTCTGTGGCCATGTATTTATTTCTTTGTGGGGACTGATGGCTTTTGGCAAAAAACTTGGCGATATATGTACCACAGTACAGCAGGTCCAGCAGATTCAGAGTTAAAAACAAAGTTAACTTTTTATCCAATCAGAACAGCAAAATGTTGCCTAAAACTGAACTAATTAAATATTTGTCAGAAAAAAAAACTAATAGCGAATATTGAACAAGCCTGTATAGAGATTTTAATTAATTTTGCCCCTTTTTTCATCATTGCATAAATAAATAAATAACAAAATGAACAAAGCACCAATTTATTACATTTTTATCATTTTCAGCCTAATAACTTCACTTAAGGGTGTTTCATATCATATCGTATGCAATTCTTTGCAATAATGCTAGAAGTTTGTCGCATTATTTTTGTTATATTTATTATGTTATATTATACATTACTTTTAATTTATTGCATTTATTTTGTTACAGTATGATCATTTTATACAAAATCAGGGTCTTGGTAAGTTACTATTAAAGATAAAGACGAACATTTTATATATATTTTTGTTTTTTTTCTATCCATACTATGTATGGATTTTGTTATATTCTTAAAATTAATTTTTACAAATTGAGTGTTTTTTCACATTTCCAAGAATATCATTACCACAAAAAAAATCCAGAAATACTGTGATTTTATTTTATGCAAATTTTAGTGAAAAAAGGAATTAAAGTATATTTTGCATATAATCAGAACAGTAGGATCTAACGACAGTGGCAGTACAAAGATGTGAAAAACAGGGTCATAAACCATAGACAATAACTCAAAAATAAAGTACAAAATGGCAAAAAACAGTAAACAAATAAAATGGGTCAAATACAAAATATAAACAGAACCATAACACTTTATATGCTGCTGTACTACAGGAGCAACACTTCACCACAGCCAGGTATTTAAACACTGTTCAACAGCTGAGCTTAATTACAACTCAGGTGAGACTGATCTACCAGTCAAGTGTTAATTGGCTGGCTGAGTGGCATCACTGACTAGTGCATCTTGGGAGTTGGAGTTCATTAAGGTAAAAAAAAAAAGGGTGCTATCTGTAGTTTAAACCAAACACTAAATCAACCCCTGTCTGACACCAATCTTTACATGTAAATGGTTAGATAATAACCTGCACTGTGATTTTAAGATTCAATACAGTGTTGTAAAACACAATATCACAATACTTTGTGTAGTATTTTGATAGCTACCCAAATCCTTAATACTGTAAGAGAATCCGACAAATACTGGAATACAAACACTTGTGTATGAGTGTGTGTGTATAATCTGTTTGGTGGCTGGACTTGATGAACTAGAGATAAAGCTGCGTCTGAAAACTATTTTAGGGACACACATGATGACACTGAACATCTGTCCACGGCCCAAGGTCTCGATCTTTCTCAGGAGAACTCTATTTCACTCAGAGTGAAGACAGATATGGGAATTGGGACGCTGTCTGCATTATTAATGGACTGTACTTGTTTTTAGTTTGTTGGAGGACCTGAAACTATGCATAAAACAGGGCTGAAAGTAAGTGAACGTAAAATTGTCCTGAATCTTAGAGGACAAACCCCTGAATAAATCCCATTATTTCTGCTGCAGTGACAGCTTCTATTGCAGTAGCAGCTGCTGAAACATTGCTGTGAGGAGGATTGATTTGATTGCATTCAGCCCTCAGTAAGAGTGGAAGCATCAGTGAGGTGTGGTACTGATGCTGGATAATTAGTTCTGACTAGGGCTGTATGATATATCGTTTAAGCATAGTCATCGTCAGTCCAGCTAGATAGATAAGATATTTTTTCAATTACGAGACATTTTTAGTTACAAAACATTTTCTCAATTACGAAAATAACAGAAAAAAAGAAAATGTCTCTTAATGGAGAAAATTTCTCGTAATTGAGAAAATGTCTCGTAATTGAAAAAAGTCTCCTAATGGAGAAAATGTCTCGTAATCGAGAAAATGTCTCGTAAATGAGAAAATGTCTCGTAACCGAGAAAATCAAAGTCAAAGTCAAAGTGGTTTTTATTGTCATTTCAGCTATATACAGAGTACACAGTGAAACAAAACAACGTTCCTCCAGGGACCATGGTGCACATAAACACAGTGTAGACAGAACAATAGTGCAACAGTACAAAAGTGCAGTGCAGGTTTTTAGTGCTTTCCATTTTCTGGGGTAAGTGGGGTAAGAGTGTGTGTGCATGTACAGAAAAACCATCAGTTCAGTCTCTGCAGTTGAGGAGTCTGATGGCTTGGGGGTAGAAGCTGTTGCAGAATCTGGTCGTGCTGGACCGGATGCTGCGGCCGGAGGAAGCAGACCGGACCGGATGCTGCTTCCGGAGGAAACAGAGACGCTACGCTGCTGGGCTTTCTTGGCTGTAGAGCTGGTGTTCAGGGTCCAGGTGAGGTTATCTGCTAAGTGGACACCAAGGAACTTGGTGCTCTTAACAATCTCCACAGAGGACCCGTCGATGTTGAGTGGAGAGTGGGTGTGTTGTGCTCTCCTGAAGTCAACAACCATTTCCTTTGTCTTGTCCACATTGAGGTGAAGGTTGTTGACTGTACACCAGTCTGTCAGCCGCTGCACCTCCTCTCTGTATGCTGACTCGTCGCCTTTGGTGATGAGACCCAGCACGGTTGTATCATCGGCGAACTTGATAAAGCTGTTAGAACTGTGTTTAATTAAGTGTCCTTCTCCAGGTGGGTGAGGGAGAGATGAAGGGTGGTGGTGATGGCATCGTCCGTGGAGCGATTGGGACGATACGCAAACTGCAGGGGGTCCAGTGAAGAGGGCAGTTGTGTCTTGATGTTCCTCATGACTAGCCTCTCGAAGCACTTCATGATGATGGGTGTAAGTGCAACGGGACGGTAGTCATTGAGGCAGGACACTGTGGACTTCTTCGGCACGGGAACGATGGTGGTAGACTTGAGGCACGTTGGGACAGTGGCGCTGCAAAATGCAAAATGTGGCGCTGCAAAATGTCTCGTAACCGAGAAAATGTCTCGTAATCGAGAAAATGTCTCCTAATCGAGAAAATGTCTCGTAATCGAGAAAATGTCTCGTAATCGAGAAAATGTCTAGTAAATGAGAAAATGTCTCGTAACCGAGAAAATGTCTCCTAATCGAGAAAATGTCTCGTAATTGAGAAAATGTCTCAAAACCGAGAAAATGTCAATTACGAGAAATGCAATTTTTTACATGATATTCCATAATAAGGTATTTACCTACTTCTGAGAAATTACAACATGATATTGTTTACATAAAAATGAGATATTTTACCACAGGATGGTAATTTCATAATTAGTACTTGTCATTTCTTCAACTATTTTTTGACATAAATAAGCAATAATTCCATGCAGCAGAAGAATGATCTCACTCTGTTTAGCAGTAAAACACCTCTGTAGAACTGCAGTTTCTGTAAATATGACAGGACCGGCTCTAGGGGGGGCTAAGTGGGGCACTGCCCCCTTCCAAGTTTTTGTCTTTGCCCACCTGCCCCCCCAAGTGCAATGCAAGCATTTTTTTTTAATGATCACTAAATCAATCATAAAAATGCATTTTAATCTGTAGTGTGCAGATATTTCCTTGCTTATTTCGAATGGGCTCATATAATAGTCATATAAATATCATATAAATAATCAGACTTCGAGCTCTTCAGGTTCTGTCTATGTGAAAATGAGAGGCAGATATATTGTATATATTTACATAATGAATAAGGAAACACTACTTCCAGTTTAGCAGATTCCACATGGAAATATTCGCTTAACTGTGGTGATTCTTTGCTTACTGTTACTTGTTTCTAATATTTTTGTTGTTTAACTTATTTTATTAACTTATTGTATAAGTTTAGAAGTTAGCAGTTAAGTACAGTAGACATGAAAATAATGTTTTTCCATCTTTTCAGCTTTTTCTTCTTCAGTATAGAAATGAGGTTCCTACTGTAAAAACAATGTGTAAAAGGGACATTTCTGCAAAAAAAAAAAACAATTAGTGAGAATAAAAATTGTCTTTTTTTAATTGTGTTTGAAACACCATCTGTTTTCTGTATATTTCCGATAAAATCCAAATCATACTCATATTCTCAGGTACTTTTGTCAGCTTTGATTTAAAGCTTTTCATGAGACCTGCCCACCCATCTCACTTAAAAATCTTAAAAAGAAAATGACATTGAAGGTGAAGAGGTGTGTCCAAACTTTTGACTGGTACTGTAAGCTATATGTTATTAATAATATTTTGTAATACTCACTTGATATCTTCCCACACCTCTGGGCCATAGTTTCTCAGCACCAGGAGCTCTAGAGCGTGGTTGACGAAGCCGTACTGCAGATAAAGACAGATAAACAGATATTAATATTAATATCAGCGATAAGACTTGCGGTTATTCCACATCGTATCGTACACAATAATAATGCTGCACCAGCAGCAGTGGGAGGTGGAGTCTGACTTCACATGTATCGGAGGAGGTATGTGCTAGTCTTCACCCTCCTGGTCTTGTGGCATCGATAGTGATGGGGCACAACTGGCTTAGCTACATTAGGAGAAAATATGGGAAATTTTCAGTTCAGCCAAATGTGGTATGATGCCCATTCTTGGAGCAGAACTTACTGACCACTGTGGCAGAGCCCATGCCCACAGGTGCTGCCAATCAACCACCAGTTCCAAAAGCTCAAAACAAGTGTAAAAAGCAACAGCAGAGAATAGTTGGCAAATTTTTAATGTGTGCAACCATTATACTTAGTTCTGCTGCTCAAACAAATAGCAAAAAACATTCTTACAACAGATATACCAAATCTACAAAACACACATTTCCTTACTTTCTGTGCTGTTTATTCTAGACTTTTTCAATTCAGTATTTTGTTATATCACCGCGATATAATTATTGCAAAATATTTTAAAATATTGTGATATAGAACCATTTTGCCCAGCCATAGTTTTGTATTTAATACCTGTATTTATTTTCCAGTGTTTTACAAATATATAAACACAACACAATATACTATATACAGCTCTGGAAAAAAATCAAGAGACCACTTCAGTTTCTAAATCAGTTTCTCTGATTTTGCTTTTGATCATCTGTCTGACTCTTTATATTTCAGAGGTTTTCAATTTGGTAAAATCAAAGAAACTCATAATTTTTGTCGTCTCTTATTTTTTTTCCAGAGCTGTATAAACACTACACCATATACAATATATACAGCATTAAACACACACAGGCTAAACTCCGAGGGCCTGTATGAATATTGTTATTATGTAAAATAATAATACTATTTTGTCATATCGCCATTAATATCGTTAACGCCAAAAAAAGTGAAATATCGTGTTATTATTATAGGACCATATCGCCCAGCCCTAGTTTTGTATTTAATACTTGTATTTACTATCCCGTGTTATATAAATACATAAACACTACACAATATACAAGATATACAGCATTACACATCATTATACAGCATTAAACAGCACACAGGCTAAACTCTGTACTCTTTTCCCCCTGAATAAGAATAGAACAGTTAGTATGAATCCAGTAAAACTGTATTAATGCAGTAAATCTGAGCGCCTGTATGAATATTGTTGTTGTTATTATTATTAATAATAATATCCGCCTCCTGCACAGCGCGCGAGCTGAATAACCCGCTGCAGGCCCCGCCCCTCAACCCGACACTCTATATACCATACACCGTCCCTTTTACCGTGTTAATATGGTGTAAAATCCGCTGTAAACACGGTAAAAAAAAATTACCATTTTGCTTTATATTCCGCTCTAAGGAGAAACGCGACCCCGGGCTCCAGCGGCGCTCTCAGCTCTCAACCTGGCAACCCACCATTCTCCTCGCGCTCGCTGCCGCCTGACCGACGCGCCCTGCAGCCAATCAGCGCTCCGGACCCACAACCTGGGGGCGGGACCTGAGCCGCAAACAGCAAATCCCAGCGTTCAGCCGCCGCGTTCAACTGCACGAGCGTGCAAAACGCATCCAATGAGGTGCTGTGGAAATGCCGCTGCGCATGCGCACTAACAGAGACAGCACTGAACAGCACACAGGCTTTACTGCTGGGTATAAAATATTTGATATTTTATCAGTATTTTACACCTTTAATTACGTTAAAAGCATGATTAGGATATTATTAACTTATTAACATCTATCTATTGTTTTTTTTTTTATATTTTGTTAATATTCCCCCTGAATATTAAAATGTTTATTTAAAATCTAAAGAGAATAGCACTATCCTCATACATTCATACAAAACACAGGAAAAACAGTTATTTATCTGTATTGACAAAATGATGACAAAATGACAAAAATAAGCCACTAATTCAGCGTATTTTGCCTAAATCCTGAATTAATAGAAGTTAGAGATAACTATAAATAATCAGTCAAAATATTGAGAAAATAATTCATTATTATGATAAATTTACTCAGTTTCTATATATTTTATTCACAATTCAGAGAAAATAACTTTTTATAACTAATTATTATAACTAATTATTATGGCATGTTCGCCCAATTTCTATATATTTTTATTCAAAATATTGAGAAATTAACCATACCATAATTGTTATGGTATATGTACTCAATTTCTATATATTTCCATTCACAATCTAGAAAAAATAACTCACTAGTATGGTATATTTACTCAATATTAATATATTTTTAGTAAATGTTATGAAAATAACTTATTGTGGTATGTTTACTGAATTGTTATGTATTTCCATGCAAACTTGAGAAAATAACTTATTATTGTGGTATATTTACTCTTTATTGTTATATGTTCACTCACAGTGCAGAGGAAATAACTTATTATGGGAAGTTTAAATAATTTATATATTTATTCAGAATCTGGAGAAAATAACTCATTATTATGGTTTATTTACTCAGTAGAGATATATTTTTAGTAAATGTTTAGTAAATGAATCATGGTATATTTACTCATTTACTCAAAAAGGTTTTATGGTAGATTTATGTACTTTATATAATTTTTCATTCAGAAAATAACTCTATTATTGTATATTTACCACATTTTTAAATATTTTGAAAAATAACCCTCATGTTGTTTTATTTAAATAACTTTTATCTATTCTCTGTCAAAATTTCAAGAAAATAACTCATTATTGTGGCATATTTACTAAATAAATGTATATTTTCTGTCGGTTCTGAAATAATAACTCATTATTATAGTATATTTACTCAATTATTACATATTTTCAATCAAAATCTCAAGAAAATGAGTAATTTGTGAAAATAAGGCATTATTTCACATATTCTGTCTAATTTCTGAATGAATAAATAATTTCTGGACACTGTATTTGATAAATAATAACGCAGGCGATAAACGCTCTGCTCTGGTGAAGAAGCTGCACACAGACACCTGCAGTATTCACAATGTTTATTAGAGCTCTATCACAATACAAAAGAGTCACAATGATCCGTTATAAATGTGATTATTCTCAGGATAACTGAACATTCAGTGTGGTCACCTATGCTGTGGTGCAGTTAGGCCTACGGTGAGTGAGATCTTCATCCACGTGTGCAAATTCTACAATACTGTGATCGGGACCAGGAGCCCCGTGTGCTCTTACTCAGCGTAATTAAAGGACTTTCGCCATTTCAGCGCTTTATTATAAAACACACCATAAAACAACCCAACTTCAGATAAACCCCTGCAGCTCTTCACTCTTCACTGCTTTTCCACATGAAGAGCTGTGAGCGCCGCTGTCTGAGCAGAAAGAGGGGGAGGAGGGGGTGATAAATAGTGTTAAATAACTTTTTATAGCTGCTGATATCAACTTACAACATTAACCATATATCAACCAGTTCTCCATTAATCCTCTTTTGGGAGAAATCAGTTCTTGTCTTTATTATTGTAAGGCATTTTATTTGAAGTGCCTTTTAAGGAAAAAAGAAAAGAAAGAAAATAACATAACATAACACTTCTTTTGTATCCTGCATTTATAATGAATTATATGGTAATGGTGTGAATCACAGGGCGTCTCACAGTACAATATCACAATACGTTGCCCACGGTAACAATCATATCCCGATACTGTGATTCTGTGATACTCGATTTACAGACCTGCCAACCTTGAAAAAACTCTGAGCTCAAATCCCTCCGGCACCACCTGTACATTCCACAACCAACCTAGTGTAGCTCCATATTCAAACACATGCTATCAGTTGTGTGTGAGAGAGAGAGAAAGAGAAAGAGAGAGAAAAGAGAGAGAAAAAGAGAAAAATGGAGCGAGCAGGTGAGAGAGAAAGAGGGAAGAGAGAGAAAGAAAAAGGAAGTGAGCAGGTGAAAGAGAAAGAGAAAAGAAGGATGTAGAGAAAGAAAGAAAGTAAGAAAAAAGAAAGAAAAAAATGTTTTCCATTTAAAAGAGAAATTTACAGGCTTTCCAACTGTATAAGATTTAGCATTATTACAGCACAGAAATACCAAATCTACCAAACACCCATTTCCTCACTTTCTGTGCTGTGTTTAATAAGCCCTATAATGCATTATAAATACAGGATTCATATAGGAAGTGTTATATAACTGTTTTTTTTTTCAATAGTGAAAAGGAGTGAGAAGGGCTTATTTATTCACCAGCTTTACTGATGCGCAGGTATAAAAATTCCACTTCTGTTCAAAATGAGCCGAAAATCATGTAAAAACCTATTAAAAAACAGGTTTATAACTAAATTTAGTACTTATTTAATTCAACAGCAGAATTACTTTCATTAACAGTCTAAATTTAAAGAGCATGAGCTCCTTTTTTATACATACAGATCCTGTTTACACCTGGCATTTTATCCAAACAGTATCTGGATCCACTTTAACTGGATTCTGTTCACACCTGTTATTAAAATGTGTTCCCGGTGTGACCAGGTGAGATCTGATTTACTCTCCCACATAAAAATCCCACCAACATGTACATCACTTTTGGGCAAACTGGCCCACTGACTCAAACCTCTGGAAAATAAGCAATTATTGATATATTCCTTTATCATCGTCGTTTAGGTATATTCAGTTAAAACGCAGAAAAATATATTAATTTGATGCAATCAGTTCAAACTTTGGGAAAATAAGCAATAATTGATTTATTCCTTCAAAAACGTGAAAGAATAAGACACTTTTTCATTGAATTAGTCAATATTTCCCCCCAAAAATTGTCAAAAACTTAAAATAACTAGTGAAATAAGTCAATTATTTTATGTACTTAAAAATAATTTATATATTTAGTAATTTAGTTAATTCCCAAGAAAATGATTCTATGATGATATATTCATACATTAAATACGTACGTTTTACTCAGTGATGTCAGTTCAAATAAATATAATTGTAATTATAATTAACAATATATTCCTTCACACAGTAAAACAAACCATTATATTGATGTAGTCTTTACTAACAGATTCTGTTCAAATCTTTAAAAAATCAGCTACTATCTGTATAATTATTCAAGTTTGAGAAAATAAGCTTCTATTTCAGCATATTCTTTCAGCATAGTCATAATACTGAATTAGTAAGTCGTTATTTGGCCTTTTTCTGAGATAATATGGGAGAAGTGAGGAGATGGAAGGAGCTTAAAGGAGAATCTGCTCTTTAGCTTTAATGCTGTAGATTTAATAATAATAATAATAATAATAATAATAATGAGCTACAGAGAGTGAGGAGATTTAACTCATCAGCTCCTGAGATGTTAATAAATAGATAAATAAACAGATTGCTCACATGGCTACACTGGACGTAAAAATTTCAAAAGCTAAATTTTAGATTTGTTTTACGTTCACATAGCAGGTGACAGTGGCCAAAATATGATTTTCTCTTCAAATCGGGTGTTTATTTTAAGGCTGTTTACACTTTGTTTTTAATGTGACTCATAAATGATGTGTATGTGCTGAAGAACAGCGCTTCACATGAAGTTTCGGTTTCATCCTCCACAGAATCGCACAAGCTGCACAGCTGTAATTGGTTTAATGTGGCTTTTAATCTGCTCCCCTCGTGTAAATGTAAAAAAATATAAATTTCTGCTGTTTTTCACCACTCTCCTTTATTTTTAGTGTGGGCAGGTCTAAAAATCAGAAGTCAGCAACATAGCTTCACCCTCTCTCCGATGAGGAGGTGACCTGTCGCTTAGCAACCCTCTTAGAGAGCTAACTATCCAAATTTTGCTAGCTATTCACATATTAGCCACATATTTGTTATACTGCCCCACCCCCCATCTAATGGCTATGTGCATTGTTGCCAAGGTAACATAAACAAACATTCGTTCAGACATGCCCCTTTATTACAATATTATGACCACACCCACACAGTTCAGTTCATATAGAAAAGTGCATATTGGCCATGTTTGATAAGTGTTTTATCATATTTCTGCTTTGTGTTTTCTGTTTAAACTCTATTTAAGCCGATTTCTTCACATATTCCCCATGCTTAGTATTATACAAAATAAATCAATACATAAAAATGTGTTTCCAGGGTCTTTAAATCTGTCTGTGTCACATATGATGAAAACAATCAGATTGGGACACTTCAAAGTACATTTTTTGTTATTTCTGCTATTTCTCATTTTCTGTAAATAAATGCTCTAAATGACAATATTTTTATTTGGAATTTGGGAGAAATATTGTTTCAATGTTACAATGTTATTTTTACTTAAGCATATACCTATAAATAGCAAAATCAGAGAAACTGATTCAGAAACTGAAGTTATCTGTATAACTCGTGGCAATGTGACTCTGTCTGAACAGCCAGTTTATGGGACTTTTTAAGAGAAGGAAAAAAAAGAATGGCAGGAAAATGGACTTTGGTCCAATTATATTAGAATGCTCTTAGAAGGTTCCTAATGAAGTGGCCAAAGTCCGAAAAAAAAAACTAAAAACCTGTCTGTGTCTGTATAGCCTCACCTATATTAACTTTGGGATGGAAACTTCTAACGGGGCTCGAGCTCTTTTATTAAACGCTGAAACCAGGGTTCTCTCCTACTGTCATCATGAGAGCGCGAGAGTGAGAGAGGGCAAGAGAGTGAGCATATGAGGGAGAGAGAGAAGGCATGTGCGAGAGAGAGAGAGAGAGAGAGAGAGAGAGAGAGAGAGAGAGTGCGAAAGGCACGCACACCACTCTGAAAGGGCAAAAGAGGGTGTGTGTGCGAGAGGGAGAGAGAGAGAGTGTATTCTGCGTGCGCTTGTGTGAACCGAACCGTGACCCTCGTACCGTGACCGTTCTTAAAGAATACACGTACCATTACACCCCTAGTTCAGACAGATGTCAGATATGGGTCACATTAAAAAGATTGTTAAATATATGGTCGATTTTGTATTTTGTAAGAAAATCAGGTTTAGGCCACATTTACCTGCTGTGTGAACGTAGACTAACCATATTAGAAGTGTGTGTGTGTGTGTGTGTTGTTGTAGCTGCACTGCTCAGGCGCCTGTGTGAGGAAGATCAGTATGTGCAAAAACACAGAGAGCTTTTATTTTAAAGTACTTGAGCTTAATTTAGACTTTTTCCAAAGTAGAGTTGGAGGATTTCCACGGACAGAGCCGGCTGAGAGTGTCTGTCTGTAATGTAGGAGAACACGCTCGGCCTGTCGAACGCTCTGCGTAAAAACCTGCGACCCCAGAGCGGTCTGACGTGGCTCAGAGAAAGAATGGTACGAGGCTAAACATAAACAGTGCTCAGTCACACCCCCCCCCCGGTTAAATAAGCTGTTTTTCTCTTTTGGACACTTTTTGGCAACTTGACCTATTGCTGAATAACTTTGCTACGTCTGGCTGAGCGCGGGACGCGTGCACTCTCGCGTGCGCTCTCGCGCTCGGCCCCCTGCACCGCCGTCACTGGAGAGAGAGAGAGAGGCGTTATTTATGTTTGTGCTGCGGAGTCTCTGCGAGCCGCGCTCGGCCTCCGATCCGACGCCTCCAGGAAGTAACAGATGCCAGGGATGTCGGAGGGGAAGTTGGGCGGAAGTTCCTCTCTGGAGCGCGGGATGAATGTGAACTCGGGACGATCTTTCAGCAGCCTGGAACAGAGAGACAGAGAGACAGGGAGAGAGAGAGAGAGAGAAAGAGAGAGAGAGGAGTTAGAGAGGAAGCTCGTTCCTCACAGCGTCTGCCGGAGGGAGCCTAACAAGTGTTAAACTAAAGAGAATTTAGTGGTTTGTGTTGATTTGGGAAAGTGATGCTCTATATTTTCATGCACTGCGTCAGACAGCTCTTGTAAGTTGGAGAAATGCTTAAAAACATGTGCATAAAAGCTGGACAATAATTTAATATCGATTGTAAGGCTTTTTCTCTAACTATAATGCTGAAATATAAGGAGGTTATGTTTGTTACGTTTACACCTTGTTAAATATTAAAGCTGCATGTAGGGTAGTAAAATGTAAAAAGAAACAGTAGCAGCTCTGGAAAAAATTAAGAGACAACTTCGGTTTCTGAATCCGTTTCTCTGATTTTGCTATCTATAGGTTTATGTTTGAGTAAAATGAACATTGTTGTTTTATTCTATAAACTACAGACAACATTTCTCCCAAATTCCAAATAAAATTATTGTCTTTTAGAGCATTTATTTGCAGAAAATGAGAAATGGCTGAAATAACAAAAAACGATGCAGAGCTTTCAGACCTCATATAATGCAAAGAAAACAAGTTCATATTCATAAAGTTTTAAGAGTTCAGAAATCAATATTTGGTGGAATAACCCTGGTGGTTTTTAATCACAGTTTTCATGCATCTTGGCATGTTCTCCTCCACCAGTCTTACACACTGCTTTTGGATAACTTTATGTCTTTACTCCTGGTGCAAAAAATCAAGCAGTTCAGTTTGGTGGTTTGATGGCTTGTGATCATCTATCTTCCTCTTGATTATCTTCCAGAGGTTTTTAATTTGGTAAAATCAAACAAACACAATTTTTAAGTCGTCTCTTTTTTTTTCATTGCTGTATATTAGATTTCAGTAACATCATTCTGTTATTGATTTACAGTGATTCATTTATCTCGGAAAAGCAGTTAGCATCAACAATTAGCCGTTAGCCATCCCCACTGACAGCTGCAGACTGTTAACCTAGCTAGCACTGAGCTGCTTGCTGCATCCCGGTGTTCTGAGTTGAATAACTAAAGACTGGAGTAAATTACAGCCATAATCACAGATTATGTTAAACCCCACAACCTACTTATCCAATCAGCACAAAAACATTAATCTGATTTTAAAAATCAGTGATTAATGTAGCTTGGAAAAGCCATTAGCACAGTCCAGCATTTTTGTACATTTTCTTCTAGAGCAGTGATTAATTGTGAAGTGTTTGGACACGGTGCAGTAGGGAGGTGGTGATGGGGTGATGGTGTACCTGTAGGTGGTTGGACTGATGTTGATTTTCCTCGGGACGCTACATGACTCAAACTTGTTGGCTAAAGTGACGTTGTTGCCGAACAGACAATACCGGGGCATCTTCACACCGACCACGCCCGCCAGAACCGAGCCAGAGTGGATCCCAATACGCATCTGAGGAATAAAAAGACATCCATACTCTGATCAAACATCATTTTTCTACATCCACATCTTATAGGAGCACTCTGTAGTTTTACACCAGACCTGGCAACCGTAAAATAATTTTACCAGTGCAAATCCCACCAGAGAGTGATTCACAGTCATTTCTGTAATTTTGACGATAATAATAATCAGTTTGTAGAGTCTTAGTGTACTAGCCTGCATTTCTTAAAGTATATATATAACATAATAAATGGGGTCGCTGGTTCGAATCCTGGTCATGCAGCTTGCCATCGGCTACCAGAGCCCTGAGAGAGCACAATCAGCCTTGCTCTTTCTGGGTGGGTAGATGGCACTCTTTCCCCTCATCACTCCTAGGGTGATGTGGATCAGCACAAGGCTGCATCTGTGAGCTGATGTATCAGAACCAAGATGTTGTGCTTTCCTACGAGTGTGCTGTGATGCTTCTCAGCAATACTGCATCAGCAGCAGTTCAAAAAGTGGCGGAGTCTGACTTGTATGGGAGGTATGTGTTAGTCTTCACCCTCCTGGTGTTGGGGCATCACTAGTAGGGGGAGTCCTAATAAGTGGGTTGGGTAATTGGCCATTTATGGCCATTGGTGTTTAAAAACTCCAGCAGCACTGCTGCTGTATCTGAACCAGTCACTGTACCAGCAGCACAACACACACCAACACCTCGTACACCACCACCATGCTGATCACTGCAAATCACTGCACTGTTGAGAATAATGATACTAATAATAATAATAGCTGTTGGGTTTTGACCCCTAAAGAAAAGCGTATAAATCTTGTGTATTAGAACATACATATTACACCTACAAAAAGTTGTGATCTGGTTCATCGTGGCTCAGTTCTAACAGAAGATCCTTCATGATCAACATTCCTCAAACACGTCAAACACGTCAGTCCTGAATGCTGCAGTAATCCCAGTTTAAAGTAAAAGCACGGGACTTCCGTAAATCCTGAGAGCTGGACGTCCTGCTTTCACCCAATATCTCGTTTGTCACACTCAGTTTAAACGGTCTGTCCAGGATAATGTAATATCTATATCTCGCTGATAGATTGCGTCCCTGAGAGGCTTTCTGGACGTTTACTTATCTAATAGTGTTTAATAAATGAATCACGGGATGTCATTTAGTAGAACCTAAATCATAACTCATACTGTCTGCTCTTCAGTCAGAGCAGCCAGCGCAGTTATCAGCCTCGGCAGCCTGTTCCCTCACAGCGGGTCTCAGCCACATCTAAAGAGCCGGTGTTCTCGCGAAATATAAAAAATATAAATAAATAAATAAATGACGGAACACAATCCAGTTTGTCTGCTATATTGCTATGAATAAAATGAACACTGTACTCAGATGTTGCCTGCTGTGAGAACAGAAAGACGCTCTGGAGAAAAAGCCCTGCAGTAAATTGGCTTGCAGTGCAGGGGGATTTAAAATGTCTCAAATTAGCTCAGTCAATTATTATTTTTTCACATTTTTAAATTAAATAAAAAGCTATGGTTATATCAAAGCCGAGGCTGAGGAACCCCAGGAGGACAGACAGGGGGTCTGCTGTTTTCCTGAGTCAATGTAAACCACCAGCTATAGCTGAGCAGGTTCTATAGAAAGGGTTAAATACTGTACATTAAATATAGTGTAATATTACATTTCTATGAAATGAGTAGCAATGGCTATAATCTATGCTAATCTAAATCAAAATAGTAAATCAAGAGGCTCCAGACTCTTGAGACTAATTGGTCCACTGCACTAAGATTCTGTAACTTTGATCTGACGATTGTCAGTTTGAAACCTGGATCATGGTGTTTCGCCGTCAGCAGCCGGAGTCCGAGAGAGCACAACCATGTTAATGTTCTGAGTTAGGGATGAGTTTATGAAGGAGTCTTGTGGTGAGTTTGGAGTGAGACTGAGGAGGAAATTGGGAATTAGTTTGTGGATAAAGTTTGGGGTAAGAGTGGGGATGAGTTCAGGACTGGGGGGAATTTGGGGTAAGAGTGGGGTAAGAGTTTGGAAATGGGTTCTGGGAAGAATTTGGAGGCGAGTTTAATGAGTTTAGAAGGGTTTGGCGATGAGATTGAAATTGGGGATTAGTTTGTGGATGAATTTGGGGTAAGAGTGGGGATGTGTTTGGGAATGAGTTTGGGATGGTTTGGGGTGAATTTGGAGTGAATTTGGGGATGAAATTAGGGATCAGTTTGGGGATGAGGTCTGGGAAGAATTTGTGGTGAGTTTGAGAATGAGTTTGGGGTGAATTTGGGAATAAGTTTGGGGATGAGTTTGTGGGTGAGTTTGGGGTAAGAGTGGGGAAAAGTTTGTGGGGAATATGTGGCGAGTTTGGGGTGAATTTGGTGATCTGTTTGGGAATTAATTCTGCAAAGCATTTTGAGGTTAATTTGGGGATGAGTTTGGGATGGTTTGGGGTGAATTTGGGAATCAGATTGGGATGGTTTGGGGTGAATTTGGGGATGAGTTTGGGAATGAGTTTGGGGTAAAATTGGGGATCAGTTTGGGAATGAGTTTGTGGTGAGTTTGGGGTAAGAGTAGGGATGAGTTTGTGGTGAATATGTGGTGAGTTTGGAATGATTTGGGGTAAATTTAGGGATACATTTAGGGATGAGTTCTGGGAAGAATTTGGATGGGAATGAGTTTGTTTTATTTTTTTCAGTTTTTCTCTGTTATAATAACAGAAACACAGTGACTAAGCCTTCGGATGTGACACTGACCCTAATGACCTCCCCCATGGGGGTGGTGACCTCGTCGGACAGCTCCATCATCTTTAGGGCCATGAGAGCGATCTGCACAGCGTGGGTCGGGCTCTCTTTATGGAGACCTCCTGCGACACAGTACGCATCTCCAATCGTTTCCACCTAAAACAACAGAACGAAAAGCAAGTGGATTAACCCTTCAATCTCTGTAACAGACAGTGGTGAAATATAAAATATTTTCTTATTTAATCGTTCTTTTGTGGAATGGCTTGTGTACTTGTGGTCGTTGTCTTGCTGCAGAACCCACATTCTCTTAAGCTTAAGCTCAAAGACAGATTTCCTGATATTTTTCTTCAGAATTTGCTGCAATAATTCAGAATTCTTTGTTCTATCAATGCCAGTAAACTGTACTGGCCCAGATGCAAGAAATTGGCACAAACCATGATACTACCACCACCATGTTTTACAGACTGAATAATGTTTTTTTTTTTTTTTTAATTCTGGAATTATTATGTTCCCCTTAAACATAATGCTTCTTATTTAAATGTAACATATCTATTGTGGTCTCATCCATCAATAAAACAATGTTTTAGTAACATTTAGATGTGTCTGTTTGAACTTTATTAAACTCCAGATGGTCAGAAATGTCTTTTTAGAAGAGCAACAGCTTTACCATGCTCACCATTGTAGCTTAGCATTCTCCTAAACTTTAACCAATGTGAACCAATGTGAGAAAGGCCTTTAGTTGCTTAGATGTTACATTGGCGTCTATATATATATATATATATATATATATATATATATATATATATATATATTATCTGCTATTTCTCAAGGTTCACATATGTTTGCCACTCACATATATGTAATATTGGATCTTTTTTGTCTATAAATAAATGAGCAAGTCTAATATTTTAATCGCATTTCTGTAGCTATGGATTGTTTCCTGTTAATAAGTTGATCATTAGTGATGTTTATTATGTGTACACTATTTTTACTGATTTATTTTTTATTATTTGCAACCAATCATCAACTGATTATCTTTTTCTAAAGGTTTTTTTTTTTTTTTTTACGTTTTTCTTCAACATTGTCTGACTATGCTTTCTGTAAGCATGGCTGCAGCAGTTTTACAGCGTTATGAGCCGCTCACGGCTTTATCCATCTCTGCAGTCGGTGCTCACATTTGCAGGGTTTTCGGTTCTCTGCTCGCAGAGGAGCGGCTGGCAGGCGAAGCTGGCAGGTTAAGAGAAGAGGGGGATCTATTTTAGGACAGAGCCGTTCCGTAAGAATGTAAGCAAAGCGGCGTCCCAAACTAAACTCTTCCTCCGCCGTCCTTTACAAGAGATCCATCTCCAGCACGGACGAGATGTTTTACTTTTGCAGAGACACTGATTACATTAGCCAACCTCCCGGCAGATTACGAGCCGCCGGCTGAAAGATGGGCTGATGAACGCCGGCGCTCGATAAAGCTCTCTCGCTCAGATAAAGAAGGGACCGCTGGGGTTTACAAACCTGGGGATTGAAGGATGGAAAACTGGAAAATGGATCTTTTTTATTTAGATCAGCAGGTTTTACAGTGTACCCTAAACAGGCATGCTAAGAACACATGCAGCTTTTACTACAACTGCTTAAATTTGACAAGACATGGCAGCACTGGACTGGAGTCATTGTGGGGCCCAATACTATTCCTATTTTGTACACCTACCCCTTGTTTTCAAGGGTAAAGGGTAAAATACTCCCCCTTAGAATTGGGACAAGCCATCAAGCAACCAATACAGATATAGCTTTATAGCAGTGGAGCCCTAAAGTTCAGCAACCTAACTGCTGCTGCTTAACTAGTTAACCTAAGGGCTTATTTTATCGTATGTCTTCAAAAAGGGAGCAGGTGATGCAGCAATTAATTATTATTGACCATTACTTAATTCTTCCATGAAGGAGAGCTGAAATTAGCTTTTATTAACTTCTTAAATTTTATTTTACAATTCCACCTTAAATGCGGCAGCATTTGCCGTCTGTTGCACCATTTAAGGTGGAAAAGGACAGGCTGGAGAGGTGTTAGCATTAGCTAACTGGCAGCAACAGCATTAGCAGCATTAACATTAACAGCATTAGCATTAGCCGCTAACCGCAGTGCTAGCTCTTTTGCTGTTCAGAGTTGAGTATATCAGACTGTAGCCTGCACGTTTACTGTGTTTAAAATAAGCTATGTGGGATGAACCACTAGCTAATATCAACCTGGCTTGCTGGAACACTCAGGGTTCCTCACTTGTAGCTCTGTCAGAAAGCTAGCAGTTAGCGGCTAATGCTAATGCTAATGAAATTCGGGAATCTATGTTTTCTGTAAATAAATGGAATTGCTTTACTCACCCAAATAAACAGTTTTCAGGAGAGAAATCTGTGTAGATTAACATCCAGCACTCGTTTGACTTTAAAAGAAAGTCTTTTTTATTACAGTTTGGTTTACTTAGCTTAGCTTTTCTTAACTTAGTTAATTACCCCCACCCCCCCAACACCACCCAGCGGCGAGACCTGCTGAATTAGAAGTTCCTTATAGTGTCTCTTAAAATGCGCCTTATAATCCAGTGCACCTTATGTATGAAAATAGACACGAATATAGATGTTTATTTATAGTGCACCTTATAGTGTGGAAAATATGGTTCTGTTACAATACAGCTATTACGATTCAATATATCACTATATATTGCGATACTGTAAGAAAGGTGATTTATTTTGATTGCTTAGGGGCATGGCAAATATGTTTAAGATATCAAATCTAGCACATATAATGTTTCCTATAGTAAAACTTTAGATCAGTGTTGGTCAATGATGCTCAATGTTTAAATATCAGTATCAGTACTGGACTAGAAAAGGCAGCATCGTGCCATCTTTTACACCAATGATGTGAAATTAATCACAAATCATCACGACTTATCATTAATATGTAAACCAATACTCACAGCTTGTTGCTGTTTCTGCAGTAAAGCGCTTCAGCTGTGAAGCTTTACTTAAATAAACACCAGTTAAATTAATGGACTTCAGACAAAACTCTATCAAACAGAAAACAGCGCAGAGCTGCCGTCATGATTCCAAAATCAACAAACCGGCCCATGAGAGCAGATTATGAACCAAACGGATTAACTGTTGATGAAAATCTGGTTTTGAGCCAGAATCCTGCTGTGTTTAAACTATAAGAACACATTGTAAAACCTATTATAGATTCTGCCAGAAAATAGAGTATTAATTTAAACCTTTGCTGTAAAAACATATGTATTTATGCTGCTGTATATACTGTTTTCATAAGTCTGCGCTCAGCCAACACGTGAGTGACCACCTGTGTGTGTTATAGAGTACTGGAGAACATACAAGTGCTCAGCTCATTAGGACTCCCCCCTTATCATTAGTGAAGCCCCAACACACCAGGTGGGTGAAGACTAGCACATGCTTCCTCTGATAATGTGAAGTCAGTCACCGCTTCTTTTCGAGCCGAGCAGCCAGCGCCCTCGGAGGAAAGCGCAGTGACACGGCTCCGAAACATCAGCTCACAGACGCCCTGTGCTGCAGACATCACCCTAGGAATGATGTGGGGAGAGAGCGCCATCTACTCACCCGGAGGGAGCCCGGCTGCTTGAGTTGTTTTTTTTATTTGGTATGTTTGATATTAGCGTTACATGACCAGTGTGATCTAGCCAATTAGTAGTCGTTAGTCGATCAGCTGATGTTAGTGTACAGTAGTTAGACTGGAATCGGACTGGAATTAGTATTTTAATTCGTCTTGGTCAGCCTTATTATTATTATTAAGTTTATGTATACTGTTTAATACTGTTTAAAAGTCTCATTTCATTTTTTTTTTATCTTTAGTATGTGGAAAATTTACTTTTTGTCCTTTAGGCTGCACTGCAAACTCAATGAAGGCAGTCTGAGACTCTTGGCCTGGGAGAAGAAGATGGGTCTCTTTTAGCAAATGTGACAACTTTGCAGACATTTTTGGCTTCATTTCTATAAAACAGAAGGGAATTGAACCATTTATTCTATATATATATATTTATTTATTTATTTATATTTTTTAAAGATTAAAAAAACGACACTTTAGAATTTCACAAGCTTTGTTATTAAAGCGGTACTGGTCTTAGTGGAGTGACTCACACCCATACCCTCATACCCATAAAGGTTCAGTTCTCTTCATGGTCCAGCAGAGATGTATGATTAAATCAGATCTGCAGCGGCGGAGGAGATGATCCCTCGTACTGAACTGTCACCATACCCTTGAGAAAGTCATCATTATTTTCCCCAAGTTTAGCTGAATTCCAGTCTCTGGGATCGTCCTCTACTGTCAGTGAGATTTCTTACACAACAAGTCTTCTTCAGCAGGGACTCTTACTGTAACTCTGTGTTAATAATACTACCTTTTATCACCTTAAATCAGGGGTGTCAAACTCAAACACCTAAAGGGTCACATTAAATATTAATCCCAACAAAACCAGGTGCCAGAGAATACTGTGTGATTTCACAGTGTTTTATTATTTTATATAATAATATTTTGTTATATATGATCTGATGAACTGCAGAGCACTTATACACTTTATCATGCTTTACCTGGCTATTACTTTTCAGACTGTAAGGTGCACAAGATTATACAGCGGGGTGTCGCCATGTTTCCTTTCTAATTTAGCAGGTCTCGCTGCTGGGGGCACCTAAGTAAACAAAACTGTAATTCTTAAAAAAATATATTTCAAAGTTAAACGAGTGCTGGATGTTAATCTACACAGATTTCTTTCGTGAAAACTGTTTATTTGTGTGAGTAAAGCGCTTCTGTTTATTTACAGTAAGCTTAGTTTACAGCAGCGCTTGCCGCAGTTAGCAGTGCTTAGCACTAGTAAACGCCACCCAAATTAGTTTTAACGCAGTTAACTCTGCTACAGTCTAAAAATACTCACCTCCGAACGGCGAAAGAGCTAGCGCTTAGCGGCTAATGCTAATACTGCTCCAGCCTCAACCCAACAATGACTGCAATGGTGTCATACCAAATGGTGCAGTCCCAATTTTGTCTAGCCAATCAGAGGCGATATGTTTGCATACATGAATATTCATGAGCAAGAGCCAAAATCCTATAGTTTCTCCCCCACACTCCTTCACTGGACTAAAGCATGACTAAAGTTATACAGGATCACCAGAGCACTTTTTTTTCACAAAACCAGCTCACACGGCTTTCATTCATACTAGAGACCACAACTAGACATTTTAAAATGAATTAAAAAAACGATTAAATGAGACCTTTAACACAATAATTTATCACATTATCGTTTCTTCTTGATATTGTTTTTAGCTTCGCAACATTCTTTAGCTTAACATGCCTGCTCTACTTATTTAGTCTCTTTTTACAACTTTCCAAATGTTGAAAAAACACAATATTAAGCTTAAAATAAATGTAACTATATGAAACTACTGCTTAAAATCTTCACACTCCGCTGAGCCCGAGTGGAGGTGTTTGGTGTTCTCTGGTAGACTGGCTCATGTGCTTTCTCACGCTGTATGACTCACTGTTATCTGTAAATATGGACTGAAGTATGGAGAAGAGCTAAAAACAGTGCTAGTGGCATCTTAAACAGCAGTGTTTATAGGAGCTCTTCTGAACCACTTTGTAAAAAAATCCTGCTGTTCTTTTTTAAAAGGCTCAGTACAGGATTTAGAGGTAGCTAGGATTGATTAATAACCTTTACAAAACTGCATTGGCTTTACCCAAAGCATTTCAGGACAAAAATGATTCCTAAACAGTTAAGCGAGCATTATAACCTTTTTAGTCAGGTTAAAACAGACTCTGGTTTATTTGGACTTTATTTGAAGTAGTTTTGAAGTAGTTTGTGAGAGGATCTCTGGCTTCTCAATCTGAAAACGTGATCCACTCTCAATCTGACCCAACTATTAATTATACTCCTCATGTTTGAGAAAAGTGGCTGTTCAGGTGCAGTTTAACCAGATTTATTACCCAGATTAGTACTACAGCTATTAACTAATGGCATGGATATATATGTACTTTATCCTGCTGGGTGTTTGTGTTGAAAGTGCTGGAGCTTTTTTCGGTACGAGCTCAGTCCTCAGACTGAATGGTTAGAAAATATGCGCACATTGGTGTGTGGGAGGCGTCGTAACCAAGGTAAGACAGATAAACACTTCAGAAACGAGCAGCGTTTTCTGATATTTTAGATTAAATAGATAATGTCTGTATATAAAACTGTGATTACTCCATTTTGAAAATCACATAAACTGTAATTTGAGTGCTATTTTACACTGCAATACAACAGTACTATCATTATCATCCCATGACTTTACTTAACATGGTCCACAATGAAACTACAGTACTACAGCGCAGTATTACTGTAATCAGTGACGTCGATTACACAGACCAGTCCCTCCAGATCCATCATGAGTGCACTCACAAATTTGTGAATGAGCCCAACCGTTCCTTTTCTAGGGCCGAGCACAGCACAGAAATATATTTTACATTAAATACACCCAGCAGGCTGTAAACAGTGTGTTTATGTGTTAGCAGACACTGGTATCTGTAGGGATTTACGAAGGCTGATGGGTCAGATGCGTGTGGATGGTAAATGGTTTGTACAAGTGTGTTTTGTTTAAATATGTTAAAACAGTCACTGCTAGGAACTATATTCAAATATGAGTCAAACATGCCTTTCCTAAACACACTGATGCTGCTGCTGCTGCTGCTGTTGTTTCCCCATAATTTACATTTGCTCTCCAGCTGAGACAGGCAGAACAGGCCATACGTGCCTGCGAGTAAAAGGTCACATTTTACATCTAAATTTACATCACAGCTCAAGTCCGGCCGGCACGAAACAGATGAAGATCTGGATGAATTTCAAAAGAGACGGGTTGGGGATGTTTTGAAAGTATCTCTCTCTCTCTCTCTTTCTCTCTCTCTCTATATATATATATATATATATATATATATATATATATATATGACCCAATGTCATTACACAGCCAGAATATTAGGACCACCTGCTTGTTTCTACACCCGCTGTATATTTCTTATCTCCACTTATCACACAGGGTCAGTGTAACATTTAGAAGTTCAATTTTCTGACTGTATCAAGCTAAATTCGAGATAAAGAAGAAATGGGTTTTCAAAAAAAGTTAAATCTTTTTTTTCGATTTTCAGATTCGTTCATCTTGTAACACAAATCTAATTGTATAATCCAACTTGCAAAATGGTAAAATTGAAAAATCCCATAATAAAAGGTCAGTGTAACGATTAATAATTAATTATTTAATAAATGCAAAAATTGAATTTTATATAATTTATATAATTGGATATAAAAACTCATTGTTTTTTTATGGTAGTTTAGTGTACAAGAAAATAGGTTTTCATCAATTCTTTCAATTATTTTTTTTTTTTCATTATCTAAAAAAATGAATCTTTTCTTTATTTTCTGATTTTTCATTTTTTTGCATGTATCAAGCTGAAACGAAAAACTAGAAAAGCTATGAATCTAAATAATTTTGATTGCCAATGTTTCAGTGCATCCCTAATTATGGACAATATTAAGATCAGCAACGAAGTTTAAGGATTAATTAATTTACTGTACAATAAATTGATTAGATGATTATTCTGGCCTAGTTTATTAAGATTAGATTATTAAATCCAGTTTGTGTGTAAGTAGCATTAGCCTAGCATTTCCTGTTGTAAAATTAGGAAACATACATCAAATACCAAACATGATTTATCACTTCATGGCTGATGGACTGAAACTGGGCTTTAAGATTAATTATTCAAATTTGAGTTTTAACAAACCTGTTTAAATCTACTTACTGAATTAGATTTGGTTATTACAGAGATTTCCTCTACAGGGACAGTTTTTTAGCTTCTTTTATCTTCTAAATCTTGGATCCACTGTGAGCTCTGAACCCCCTGCAGGTTTCCTGTCCTGTACTTACAGCTGACCTTGCTGCTCTCTCTCTTTCTCTTGAGATTCAGCCACAAAAGAACAATCTGCTCCCTTAAAAATGGGCTCATTCCAACCAACTGCTCCCCCAAGCGTACCTTGTAGACGTCCAGCTCTCCGCAGTGGCCGTCGAATCGGGTGTACAGCTCGCTCAGCATGTTCACCACCTGCATGGGCGTGCAGCGCGAGCAGATGGCCGTGAAGCCCACGATGTCGGAGAACAGCACCGTCACGCCCTCGAATTTCTTGGCCTGCACAGGAAGCCCCTGCCACAGGCGCTGAGCCACGTTCCCGGGGAAGATGGTGAACAGGAGCTCCACGGTTCTCCTCTTCTCCTCCTCCAGGGCCTGGTGGGCGTTCTCCAGGGCGGCCTTGGCCTTGCCCAGGCGCTTCTTCAGGCCGTCCTGAGCCTTGGCCTGCTCGCCCACCAGCACCACGTCCCTCAGGGCGTTGTGAATGGGGATATCGGACAGGTAGAGGCCACGCCCCGTCAGCTCCTCCAGCTTATCTACACACGGAGAGCCCAGGAACAGAACGGCGTTCATCTCAGACATGAAGATCATCTGGCCCTTCAGGTCCATGTGCTGCAATCAGAATAGTGAAGTATGAATTTTAGCATGGGAAAGTAAAGTTCATAGAACTGTTTGATGATGTCAATTCTTTTACTTTTATTTCTAAGAGAGCAAACAGCAAAAAAAAACCACATTAAACTGATATAAAACCAAAATAAAAACAATTTTGAATAATTTATTTATTTTACAGCAAGAATAGCAAGCAGCAAAAAATTCCAAATGTGAAACGAATATATTATATAGATGTATTAAACACAGAGTGATCTACAGTATTTTAAATGTTTATTTGTTTTATTATTAATGATTATGGCTTACAGCCAATGAAATCCCAGTGGATCAACACCAGCAGATGACATGTCTCGCTATAATTATCAATAATAAAAGAAATAAACACTTAAGATGGACAATTCTGTGTTTAATACATCTTTATAATATATTAGTTTCTCTTTTTGAACTGAATTACTAAACGCTGCTCTTGTCACTGCATGCAATCAAATCCTCACAGCAATTCTTTCTACCAAAATCTAGAACATCTCTAGATATCCAGAATGGAAATGTCTGTCTAATTTATTGTCTCTATTACAGCCTATCAATCTCCATCAATGTTGTTTTGTTTTACTGTGTAGTGTCTCATTTTAACCTGACCTTCTGAATCACTGCTACCCATCAGGCCAAGCGATAAGCACTTAATAAGCTCTGGAAGAGTAATGTAGCTGCAGGGCTCTCAGATATAGAGTTATCCCATTTTTGAACTTTTAATTCACATTTTATTAGCCTAGTTAATTGTATGAGCCTGAAAGGCTTCTTGTTAACAATGAAGCCCCTATGGATCCAGTCCACCGGGATTAGTGGCCTTATAAGAGGGCCTGTCGTGTAAACCCTGGTGACATTTAACGAGTGTACCGAAGATTAATGCACACTCCTATTGAGTGCATAGTGCTTCAACAGACCTGAAAAACAGCAGTGCACTTTGGGGAGATTTTATCTTTCTTCTCTTCTTCCTCTCTCTCTATAAACCTACAATACTGCCAAGGGGGGGCGGAATAAACAGCCGGCTTAAACGTTATTCCTGAGAGTCGGTCTACAGCGAGCTGAGAGAGGCAAGAGATAAATACAGCTTCACAATGAGACCTGAATAAGACGACTTCGACAGGGGTGTTGTGATCCAGGCGTGTTTTAATGGATTGAGAATTGACTATTTTAAGCCTTATTCAGATCCGATCCTTTGTTTTTACTGCTGTGCTGTGCATTAAGAGCTTTGGATCAGAGTGTCTTTTCCCTGACACTTATTGTTAAAGGCTTTTAGACTGAATCAGTATATTGGCTGAAACTCACAGTTAAGGGATATAGATTGGATCGGTATTTACCGATGATCAATGCTAAAAGCTTTTTAAATTACAATGAAATCAGCTGATACAGTATTAAGTTCAATGGATCAGATCGGTATATGCTTATATAGATATATATAGATATGGCATTGGTTTGAATGGATTGGATTGGTTTTGACAGAGACTCTGAGCTGATAATCAGCGTCTAAGAATTTAGATTGAATCATTATTGGCTGAAACTCAGCAATCATGGCGTTTTCATTGGATCAGTATTGGCTAATACTCAGCGTTAAGGGCCCTAGATCAGATCGATATTGGCTGATACTCAGCATCAAGGGCCCTAGATCAGATTGATATTGGCTGATACTCAGCATTAAGGGCCCTAGATCAGATACTCAGCGTTAAGGGCCCTAGATCAGATCGATTATTGGCTGATACTCAGCGTTAAGGGCCCTAGATCAGATACTCAGCATTCAGGGCCCTAGATCAGATCAATACTGGCTAATACTCAGCGTTAAGGGCCCTAGATCAGATCGATATTGGCTGATACTCAGCGTTAAGGGCCCTAGATCAGATACTCAGCATTCATGGCCCTAGATCAGATCAATACTGGCTAATACTCAGCACTAAGGGTCCTAGATCAGATCTATATTGGCTGCTATTCAGCATTCTGGGCCCTAGATCAGATACTCAGCGTTAAGGGCCCTAGATCAGATACTCAGCATTAAGGGCCCTAGATCAGATACTCAGCATTAAGAGCCCTAGATCAGATACTCAGCATTAAGAGCCCTAGATCAGATACTCAGCGTTAAGGGCCCTAGATCAGATACTCAGCGTTAAGGGCCCTATATCACATACTCAGCATTAAGGTCCCTAGATCACATACTCAGCATTAAGAGCCCTAGATCAGATACTCAGCGTTAAGGGCCCTAGATCAGATACTCAGCGTTAAGGGCCCTAGATCAGATACTCAGCATTAAGGGCCCTAGATCAGATACTCAGCGTTAAGGGCCCTAGATCAGATACTCAGCGTTAAGGGCCCTAGATCAGATATTTAGTGTTAAGGGCCCTAGATCAGATACTCAGCATTAAGGGCACTAGATCAGATACTCAGCATTAAGGGCCCTAGATCAGATTGATATTGGCTGATACTCAGCATCAAGGGCCCTGGATCCGATCTATATTGCCTGATACTCAGCGTTAAGGGCCCTAGATCAGATTGATATTGGCTGATACTCAGCATCAAGGGTCCTAGATCCGATCTATATTGGCTGATACTCAGCGTTAAGGGCCCTAAATCAGATACTCAGCATTCAGGGCCCTAGATCAGATCAATACTGCCTAATACTCAGCATTAAGGGCCCTAGATCAGATGCTCAGCGTTAAGGGCCCTAGATCCGATACTCAGCATTAAGGGCCCTAGATCAGATACTCAGCATTAAGGGCCCTAGATCAGATACTCAGCGTTAAGGGCCCTAGATCCGATACTCAGCATTAAGGGCCCTAGATCAGATACTCAGCATTAAGGGCCCTAGATCAGATACTCAGCATTAAGGGCCCTAGATTGAATTGGTGGGAAAAAACTGGATTGGAACATCCCGAGTCACATCTCACATTAAATAAAGAGGTTTAAAGCAGCAGATCCCACATCACCACGTGTTTGTTTACCTTCCCATGCATCTGGATGTGATGCTGTAACCCCCCCCCCCCCCTCTCCGTTTCCTCAGCAGCTATAAATAGGTTAAATCTCATCAATTGGCAGCTGTGAGAGGTGGATGTTTCTACATGACTTGACATTTGGCTGTTCGGTGTTGGCCTGCTCGTCTGCGTGGGAGTGGGTTTCCTCTGCTGAGGCGCTTTTTTATGCTGATCTGGGATCAGTGTTCATAAGCGTTTGTCGGGCGCAGTAAAAGCAGGCCGGTCCTCAGGTCAGTGTGAAAGAGCGCAGTCTGCCTAATTACTCTGCACTGATTAGTCCTGACTCCTGGTGTTCTGCACTGTGTCTAAATCCGGGACAGCCTTTGATTTTTTTTATAGCCTCTTTGATCTGAGCGTGATTAAAAATAATAGCACGAAAAAAAAAAGAAACCGTAGATAGAAACTACATTCGGCCGTCAATCAAAACACACCAGCAGCGCAGAGCAGAGCAGAGCAGCGCAGAGAGCTGAGCGTCTCAAAGCTGTGCTATTTTTCACTCGCTAAGACTTCTAACACTTCCAGAGGTAGATGCTAGTATCATGGATGGTGAATTATGGATAGTGTCAGCCCTGAAAAACAACAATGAACAGCTTGTTTTATTACAAAAAACTAAATCAAAAAGGCATATTTGCACAACAGTAGCAATTTAAAGCCTGATCCAGTTCCGATCCTTTGTTTTTACCGCTGTGTTCTAGCAGAGCCCCTTTAAGCATTCCTAGAAATCATTACCAGACATTCTTTGCATGCCTGCAACAGTGAATTTACGTTTTCAGAAGATAAAAAGCATCACATGACCCATCAGTCAGTTCCAGTATCAGACAACTGGGCTTATCACAGGGAATGTGTTTCAGCTCGATGTAAAAGACCAGATTGTATGTGGACACACCCACTTCTTAAGTTTGCATTCTTAGACATTGGTTAATAGCAGTTTTGATTGTCAAATTGGAACAAGTAGTTAAAGACATCAGTGTATAACTAATCATTACAAATCACACTGTTCTCATTTCCCACTATATATACATATACTACATACAGATTATAGCTGTACAGTATAATTTATTTTACTTTAATCCTGGATATTTGGAGATATTTGGAGTGCATTATTATTAGTATCATGACATTCTGGATCGTTGATTCCTGTTACAAATATGTTAAAATTGTTGTATTTTTTAATATCTTAATTAGAGGTGTGCCATGTCATATCATATCATATGCAATAATAACATTTAATTTTCATTTAATGGTGTATTCTAGAATTTTTTTTTTATTCAGTGTTTTGTCATATCGCCAAGAGTATCATTATCACGAAAATAACATGAAATATCACGATATTACCCCAAATCATAATTAATAGAAGGCTCAATTATGTAGTTTTGTTTTTTACAGTATTATAAAATCATAATGCTTAGACTTAGACTTTGTCACACACATAAATAGTGTGTTTTGTCTGTGTGTCAAAATATTGCAGTGGGAAATATTTGTAATTTTTAAAATATTTAAAACATATTTCTCAGCCTTAAACGCTCCACACTGCAGATGATTCACGTTTAACACTGAGCATCTGAACACTCAGGCAGCAGTGCAGACTATAGACTAATTAATCTGTACAGTTTCTTCCTGTTTCCCCTCAGTTACGCTGAGCGTGCACCCTATATAACACTGCAGAGGAGCACAAAAAAAATCACAGGTATGCTGTTTTATACAGCACGCTCCACCCACAGATAATACTGAGCCGCTGAACACCCGGCATCAGGGGTGTGAATCACAGCAAGATAATGATAATATCACAATACTGTGATTCTGATTACAAGACAATTCTCTCTAATATTTTACACAATCTGTGTTACTGAAGAGGATAAAACACTCCTAAATAATAAAAAAGCAGAAAATAATGCATTAATTTATTTATCTCAGGGCTGGGCGATAGTAGGGCTGTAACGATTATTAAATATATCGACTACAAATTTCATTGTCAAGTAATCGTAAAAATCTTTAATTTGTAACAGTACAGAAGCGCAATGGTAGATGGGTCTCCAAAAGTGCCCAAACTCAACAGATTACATATTTAATTACTAAGTAACATTACTTTCTACATTTAAACAACATCCAGACATTTAAATGCATTTTAAGTCTCATGTCCAGCTGTTTCTATTGTTTTTAGAGATGGAGAACATGGTAGAATTTATTGTTGACTAATCGCCAATTCGAAAAAATAATTGTCCGATTAGTCGACTATCAAAATAATCATTAGTTGCTCCCCTAGGTGATATGGCCCTAAAATAATATCATGATATTTAAGGGTTGCAATAACGAAATTCTTGGTGAAATTACATAATATTGAATTAGTTTAAAAGTTTATTTGGAGATATTGTTGAGATTTTTATCAGATTGTAACAAAAGTTAATGATCCAATTGTTGCATAATATATCCAGGATTAAATAAAATAAATGATATAAAATTGGAAATCAGAACAGTGTGAATTCTCCTTTTCACTACAATAAACAAAAACTTAAAAACTGACCCTTAAATAATATTACCATATTTTAGGGTATTTCTGAGATAATATTAATAATTGTTGCCA
Source organism: Astyanax mexicanus (assembly GCF_023375975.1). Taxonomy (NCBI): domain Eukaryota; kingdom Metazoa; phylum Chordata; class Actinopteri; order Characiformes; family Acestrorhamphidae; genus Astyanax; species Astyanax mexicanus. The sequence continues at coordinate 21,952,657 of NC_064432.1, read as the reverse complement.
ATATTATTGCGTGCAATACGATATGGCACACCCCTAGTGGCTAGTATTACTCCAGTATGTTGTGAAATAGCAGTGGATTGACGTAAATTAGAACAGTTCTGCTGCTGTTTAAATGTGTACGTAGACAAAGAAAAATACATTAATGCAAAAAATAGAAAACTTTTAAAATGATACAGATCGGAATATCGATTCCAATCCAGAATCAGGGCTGGGCGATATGGCCAAAAATATTATTGCATTACATATTTTTTAGAAGTAACACCCAGCTTAGGGGGTGGCTTTTAAACTGTTCTTATCGATATCGGAATTTTATTGTATCGACCGAAATATATTAGAATTTTTGGCCATATGGACAAGCCCTAATTCTGGATAGGATATAAATAATTTTTGTTTGCAATACTTTATGTGGCATCAAATATCAATATTTAATATTTTTTGCATTAAAGCGCAACATCGAAACGATAAGAAAATTTATTACAATACGATAAAATATTGATAAATTGCCCAGCTCTACTTTAAGCATAGTGTTAAAAAACAAAAAAACGGCAGATTACCTTTCCATAGCTGGCTGTGGAGCTGGAGGGCTGCTGCTGCTTCACCCGCAGGATGAACTGGGTGTTCAGCATGGTGAGGATGCCCTGGAAGTTGGCCCTGATCTCGGGCAGGACGATGGAGAAGTGCTCCTCGAAGGTGGGCCGCCTCTGTCCGTCTCTGCTGCGCCCCAATCGCTTCCTCAGTCCGTCCCCTATCTGCAGCAGCACCATGTCCTGGTCCAGGAGGATGTGGAAGGGGAAGGTGGTGTAGAGCAGCGAGAGGGGGATGTCTCCGGACGAGTGCGTCCTCATGGGGCTCGGCGTCAGGCTCCTGGCATCCCTCACCGCCACCGAGTACAGCAGGTGGGGCTGGTGGCTGGCCTGAAGGGCGCCGCTGTCCTTGGCCCCGGCGAAGTCCATCCTCACCTCCACCTGCGTGCGGTAGAGGAACCTGGCGGCGGCCTGGACGATCCCGGGGAAGAAGAGCTCAGCGGTGGGGTGGGGGTTGAAGTAGTAAACCGTCAGCAGTCCGGGGTCTTTATCCAAGCACAGCACGGAGGCTCGGCTCACGTACTGCAGGGCTTCGGCCGTGGGGGGCGTGCTCTGCTTTAAGAGGACGTTGAAGCTGTTGAGGAAGTCGTGGAGCGCACCTCCGACCACGCCCAGAATGTGACTGTCCTCCTCGTAACAGTCTCTGAACACCTCTAAGCCCAAGGAGATCTTTAGCGTGTCCATGGGGATACCTGGAGAATGTACAATCACATGTGAGTCATTTGTTTTTCTACTGTTTTAAGGCTTTTGCACAACAGATACCAACAAAGATTACAGATTGTTAGGTTTACTAAGTACCGATACCAACTCTGACTCAACTACTCAATAGTTAAGCCTAATAATCCTGACTTTTAGTGCATTTCTAGTATTATTATAGAATATAATAGTTTTATTCCAGTAAAGGCTGTGGTCTGTATGCCAAATAAGATATAATAAGCTATAAGAACAGCATTTACTGATTAAATAACTGCACATTAATACAGTTTCAGACTTTTCATCAATACCAATGCTGTCTGTAAGTGCATCAGTATCTATGTTAGGTCTGGGTTCTATTTTATAACATAGTAGTCACAGTAGGTCACAATTGGGCGTCTCCCTATTTTAAAGTAGACATACTTTACTTTCAAATTATCCTCTACATACCATGAAAAATTCAATATTTAGAGCATTTATTTGCAGAAAATGAGAAATGGCTGAAATAACAAAAAAGATGCAGAGCTTTCAGACCTCAAATAATGCAAAGAAAACAAGTTCATATTCATAAAGTTTTAAGAGTTCAGAAATCAATATTTGGTGGAATAACCCTGTTTTTTAATCACAGTTTTCATGCATCTTGGCATCATGTTCTCCTCCACCAGTCTTACACACTACTTTTGCATAAATGTATGCCACTCCTGGTGCCAAAAATTCAAGCAGTTCAGTTTGGTTTGATGGCTTGTGATCATCCATATTCCTCTTGATTATATTCCAGAAATGTTTTAATTGGTAAAATCAAAGAAACTCATCATTTCTTAAGTGGCCTATTTTTTTCCCAAAACTGTATGTATATATAGACCTTAGTGGCAACAGGCAACCCCCATGAGGGTTCTCCACAGACCTGGCAACCCTACGAAATTGGGTTTATCAAACTGTTATTTATGCAATTTACACCTCCCAATGTTTACAATACTGTCTTTGCTACCTAAAACAGGTAATGAGTAAGTAGTTGTAAATAATGTTGCTGGTCCCGATTTCATATTTACTTATATATATAAGACATTTAGGAGATAATTTAAGACAAATGAGGGCCTTTTTTAGATCTGTTACATTGAACTGTGTTCGTAAAGAGGATAAAATACTTTATTTATATTATGGATTTATAAATCTTAACAACCAATGTTCTTTTCTGCAGGTTTATCCAATTCATTTGATTATAGCGCCACCTTGTAGAGTAACGAAGCATTATGTGGTGTCAAATACCTATATTTGACACCATATATCGATACAAGCACTACAGTACAATACGAGTGAAACTCTCTCTGACTCTGGCTGCTGATGCCAAAAATAATTGTTAATTGTATTTGCAGTTATCCGTAGGTTTCTTTTTTGAGTTCTGGTTATTCCAAAGAGTTTCTCTTCCTCTCAGTTTAAAGAAGTTTTTCTGCCACTAACACATTTAGGGACTTTAACCCTGATCTCTGTAGAGCAAATTTGTGACATAATTTGTTTAAAAAAGCGCTATAGAAATACAATTTAATGAAAAATGTATATATTTCTGGGCATCTGTAGATAATATACTGATCAGCTGCCCTAGAGTGTTTCTTAGTCACAAGCGATCTGAGCTGAAACACTCTTTATAACTTCACCTGTGAATGGGCGGGACTAAATGACTTGTAAGCGGATTAGTTTCAGCAGACTATTTGCTGTGATTTTTTAGTTCTGTGTTTTTTAACAACATGGTTTTCAATAATATGTACCGTTTAATCATTTTTGTACTTTTATGTATTAGGCAATGTAAATGCAGACCTTACACACCTGTTTTCTGCGAATATAGCTTCATGACATCATGCAGATGTTCAGGTTTCTCCAGCATCTGGCCAAGACGTTCTGTTTGGTTTCCTGCAGGACTGTGGAAATATGCGAGCGCAAAAATAGGAAGAAATGAGCTTAAAACGCTTAGCCTGAAAATGTCACACGAATATGCAAACACAGAATTCTGAAGTGAATTTTACGTCATAAAATTCCAACTTATATTTTTTGTCCAGAAACAAAAGTGAACAAGCTGATTTTTGGAATTTGGCTTAATGTTTTAAACACAAGCCTAACTGAACTGAATATTATTTCGTATATATAACATCCTGTCTTTTCACTTTTTCGGCTGAACACTAAAAAACATTTTGGCCAAAATTTGGTTGCCAAATATTTTGTGCATCCCTACAAAAATATTAGTGTAGATTTAAAGACACATTGTCTAACGTCTTCCCTTAAATAATACTGTTATTATAACAGGTGTAGCTTATGTGGTTTAAGTAGTTTAAATCTAGCTAGATAAATACATGTAATTAACATGTAAATAATAAACAGGTTGTCTTTACTTACCAGGTCAGACCTGAATCCTGCTTCATCACTCGTATCATAGCATTCCTCAGCTTTTCAAACTGAAAATAAAAATATAATATATTAGGGTTAGGGTTATTTTGGCAAAATATCAGCGTTTATGACTGATTAATAATTATAAACAGTGGGAATATTGCATTTTCATTGCATTGCAGGCTTTGGGGGTCTGTTTGTGATTTGTATTTAGTTAGAAAGTAATTACATTTATGAACAGTACTTCTCTGTATTTGACGGATGAGAAGATAAAAAAAAACTTGAAATAAAAAATGGTTATTTCCTGGCAGGAGTGATGACATTTAAAATCTGTCATTTTTACTACACTAGCTAGGTAACGTTAAATAGACAAAATTAAATAATAATAATAATAATAATAATAATAATAATAATAATAATAATAATAATAATAATAATCAGTTTTGCATTTTTTTTTTCCAAATTAAGCCTGATAAATGTTACACTGAGAATTTGGCACTTTGGCATTCATTTTTTTTACTTCAATATACTGGCTAAATGAACAAAATAAAATAATATTTATTTATTTGTTTTATGCAAATGTATATATTATTGCAATTATACATTTTTTGTTTAAATTTTTTTTTGTGTTTAAAACGTGTTTAAACACATCTACTAATGTAGATAATGTGTAAAACATTAAAGCCTTAAATTAAAGCTAGAGTTCATAGAGTGTTGGAATTTTTCCGTTCCACCTTAAACAGCGCTGAATTTACCTTCAGGCTCCTGAGGCACCAGAGTGTAAATGCAGCGCCATTTAAGGTGGAACGGAAAAATTCCACCACGAGCTCCCATCAACTCCATCCTCGATTAAAAGCGTTGAATCTACGAAAAAACGTTTAAAATCGCTGACAAACTCTAAACCCCAACGTTTCGGAGATTTTTTACCTCCGGACAGATCAGTTTCCGCACGCTCTCCCCCAGCGAGTGCAGGTTAACTTTGCCCCGGCTTGTCTTGCGCCTGGAGACGGACAGCGGCTCCTCGCTCTCCACGCTGCCCGGCTGTCCCTCTCCGGACCCGGACAGCGCTCCGTCCTCCCCCGGCTCCTCGCTCCGGACCAGCACGGAGAAGGGGCATTCTCCCGAGATCTTCAGATCCTTCAGCCGGGCGCAGAACATCCTTCAGCGGCTACAGCCTCTCAGCGTCCACGGCTAGAGGCATTCCTGACTCCATTTCGGCGGGAAGACATTTTTGGCTCATATTAGGGAAAAAGATAAAAAAATATATATTACATTTATATAAAAATAAAGAAATAATCGCGTGTTTTAAAGAGTTTTATTCACACAGAGAACCTCCTTACACCGAGTCCTCCACACACACACTCCCATCCCACATTTACCGAGTGAGGAGAAAAAGCAAAAAGCTATTAAGCTCCACCAATCACAGCGCAGATTACCAGAGGTGCTGTCACCGCAGCCAATAGGAGCGCGGGGTGGGCGGGGCGATGTCAGCCCGCGTCTCGATTATTTGTGAAGTTAATGGAGCGCAGTTAATCGAATTATTATCGACTGTTCAGTAGGTTATAACGATTTTAACACCATTTTAACAGCTAAAGGGATCTAAACTGAAATGTACTGGTTTACTGAATACCACTATAGATGACCACCACAGTGAACTTTAAAAAAAAATCTGATAATCTGATTATTGTATCGTATTATAAACAGTGGGAATGTTGCTTTATTTGCTTTGGATATTGGTTGTAAACTTCATTATTTCATTTTACTTTTTATTTAAAATATTAAAGAGATAATGGGGTTTCATTATTATTTTTTTATTTTCTAGTTAATTTTAAATAAAAATGATTTAATCATCCAAACTATGAAGAAACACATATGGAAATATTTACTTTACAAAACGTGTTAAACAAATCAGAATATGTTTTATATTTTAGATTCTTCCAAGTAGATGACAGTTTTGCACATCTTGGCTGGATTTTCTTAGTCAGCTTTATGAGGTAGAGTCACCTGGAATCCAGGCTTTTAGTTAACAGCTGTGCCTGATCAAGAGTTAATTACTTGAATGTCTTGTCTCTTAATGTGTTTGAGAGCATCAGTTGTAAAGTAAAGAGGTGGAGTTGGTATACAGTGAATAACTCTATTTGAATAATGTTCTAATCCATATTATAAGAAGCAAGAACTACTCAACTAAGTAAAGAAAAACTACTCTAAGAAATGAAGGTCAGTCAATCTAAAACATTTAAACAACTTTGAAAGAATCCTTAAGTGCAGTCATAAAAAAAACGTTAAATTTATGAAACTGACTTCAGTTATCATTTACTATGTACATGATAAAACGTGAGGCGGAAGACTTCTCACAAGTTAAACAAAAAGCGTAGCGTTAGCTAGCTTTAACTTGAGTTAAATGGGGAACCTCTTTCCAGAAAAGGCTAGGTTAGCTAACCTAGCTAGCTAGCTAGCTAGCTACGCTTAGCTTACGTGAAACAGGCAACTTGATTCATATCTATGAATGTGTTTAAATGTGATGCATTTTAAGTAAAAATACCAAGAACCTAAACAATAGAAAAGGATACGTATTCTATTTTATTTCATTTTCACTATTCATTGTCATTAATACTTATTTTAACACTTTAATACTGTAATATTTACTTTTTGTTGTGTGGGACCATATATGCTCCGAAGGAGTGTTAAAGTTAACACTTTAGGTGTTGCTGTAACACTAATGAAGAACACTAGCATGAGTAAATAGTACACTGCAAAGTGTTATATTACCACTAAACATTTAACACTGCTATCAGTGTAATTTTTACTCTCTGTAGAGTGGGACCATATATGCTCCGAAGTAGTGTTAAAGTTAACTCTTTAGGTGTTGATCCAGCACTGCTAATTTTACTGTGTAGGGAAAAAATTGAAAGATTTGTTCAAACATTTGAGTGGTCCTTTCTTAATTATCTATGAAATCTAAAACAGCACTGGTAATTGTGATGTGTGTAATCTAAGGCATGACATTTGGTGGCCTTTACAGACATTTAACCAACCGCCCAATTGTTTGCTCATTTAAGCACAATCAATATGAGTCATTAGTAAGCGTAGATAACACTGAATAGGGCTTAAGAATGTTAATAAATAGCTGGAACTCATGCTATTTTTACTACTACTCATATTTAAATGTTGTCTTTTTAAGGTAATTGATTCCAATCTGCCATTTGAAGATTTTCATGACAACACTTAGGGGCCTAATATTCAATACTTTCAATACAATATTTTGTCATGCATAACTTATATAAAATCTTTTTTTCATGCTTGCGGTTAGTTGTACGTTACATTCGCTGGAAGAAACAGTGGTAGTCAGGAGTCCTGTGCTTTTCCTCTGTAGAAGTTAACGATTAGCATGTGTTTTTTGGTACACACACACAGAACCTCATTAAAACGCATTTAAAACGATGTAAAATCATGTTTTTTAAGGGAAATATGTGATTGAATGCTTTAATGGTACAACTGAAATTCTCCCTTGGGAAATCTCCTGTGAGAGTGTTGCCCTAATAACATCAGCAGCTTGATTAGCGCTTCGCTAAAGTGTCAGCACAATATTAGCATGGAAATCTCTCACAAGAGGAATACCACACTGCTGGCGCCCCCAGCTCGTCAGCGTCAGACAGTTTACTAATTAGTCTCTGTGTGTGTGTGTGTGTGTGTGTGTTTGTGTGTGCGAGTGAGTGAGACAAATGTATTGGGACACTGGTTTATTCATTGTTTCTTCTCTAAAATCAAGGGTATTTGTTGGAGTAACTGTCTCTACTGTGGAGTGATGTCTTTCTCACTGAAAAATGTTCTACTAGGAGACTCCAGAGGTGAGCATACAAAATAATCATCTTTATAATAGACCACTGAAGTCGTGCGTCATTCTGTAGTCCTCGTATGGTTTCCGTGTCTAAGCGTTTTTTTCCCTATGCAGAAAATGAAAAGGCTTTTCAAAAACTGGCCTCCATCACATTCTGTGGTAAATAAATATGTTCAGAACCCTGTACGTTTTATTCTGTGTACATTTACCTCCTAAAAACACTGGATTTGGATTGGAATTATGAGATCGTTTAAGAGTCTGAATGAGAAAAAGGCTGATTTTGAGCTAATGCTACAGCACAGCTGCAGAGATCGGAAGGGTGCTCTTTTCGGCGCAACACCAGCGAACTCCGTCTGTATGTTTACAGCATATTACACCCAGCAGATCCAACTAATGAACTAACTGCCCTCACTGAGGAGAGCTGAGAGTGTTAAAGCTGAAATTTACTAACTCAACAGCACAGAGTTACCCCAGATCCAGCTTTAAATGCTATAAAACGTTTTACCATTTACTCTCTTTATCATGCAGTGAAAAAAAATTTAGATGTTTGGTGTTTCTGGCTCATTGTTTTAGTACATTAAGCCACGTTAAGATTTTTTCATATCATATGTTTCTGTGGTAAAAAGACACATCAAGCCTTTTTACATTAAGTGTTTTAGACTCTATGGTTCTTCAGTTAGCTGGGTTAGCTCTGTGGTTCTGGACTAATACTGTAATGCTAGTTTTCCTGCTGTATCACTCAGCTCATCTCAGTGAGGTCAGATAGTTTAAAAAGTTTTACCAGTTTAAATACTTTAATGATCCTTTCTGAAAAAGAAAAATAATCCAAAATGCGATCTGACCGGAGTTTACTGGTGTAGCACAGAATCGGGTCTGCTGCCATTCCCTGCCACTGTTCTGTAACGTCAGTTAAGCATTAGCTTTAAGTTAGCATTTTTCTTATTATGACTCTTAAACGATCTTGTAATTCAGTGGATCCAGTTATATTTAGGAGGTAAATGTACACAGAATAAAACGTACAGGGTTCTGAACATATTTATTTAGCACAGAATGTGACCGAGGCCAGTTTTTGAAAAGCTCTTTCAAATTTTCTATAGGCTTGAACCTCTAAGGCACGAAACCCCAAATATGGGCATAAACAACATGGCGCCGACTACAAAAAAAGACCACACGACTTCAGTGGTCTATTTGATCTGAAGTAAAAGTTGATTTTTGATTGAGTTGATTTGAATTAAAGTCTTTGGCATCCTAGTGTATTTAGAAAGAAGCTGGATGGGACCAGCCTGGTGGCGGTAAGGAGGATGGAGGAGAAAGATGAATTGATCGTTGGAAGCTGGTGATTGATCAATCACAGCTAAACTGAGCTTAAATACCTTAAGTAACTTCTTTAAACTGAAGAACCCATGGATGAACCCTTTAAAGGGGCTTTGTGAAATTATTTTTAAGGTGTTTTTCACAGTTTCCAACTAAAGAACCTTCAAAAAAAAAGGGTCCCTGAGGGGATACATATAACAGTGTACCACATTTTGGTAGAAAACATTGCTATAAGGATTTGATTGCATTCAGCTGTTGATCAGTACCCGACTTCATTTTCCCAGTTCCACTGTTTCTCAGGAACATTCTAAAAACATGACATATTAGTGGTTTAAATCATTTAATCGTTATTAGAACGTTTCTCACATGATGTTTCCAGCTAGATGAATACTAACATTTTGAAAAAAATATTGACGCAAGTAACGTTGCAGAGACTTTACCAGAAAGAACATCTAAGAACATCCAGAAAACCTATCAGGTTTAACATTCTAAGAATATAAATTATAACTATCTAACCAACAGCTAGACAAGTTGTTAGCTGGGATGTTGCTACCTGAGGGAAAGCACTCAGGCGATTGGTGGAGTAAGATCTGCCGCTGATGGAGCTCTCTGTCAGGCGGGTAGACGTCTCGCTGCTCACTCTCAGCTCATGAAAAGGCTGGAGGTGGTGGAGCTCCCAGCAGACACTAGAGGATGAGAGAAGAGAGTAGGAGGGGGAACCGGATCAAAGGCGTATTTGCAGGTCGATGAAGAAGCCGAGGGAGCTCGCTAGTCAGTTATTTCATTTTGCTGAGTTCTTACTGTGTTAAAAACTCGCTGTGCTCAGTGATCAGCGGCGTGTGGAGGGATATCAGACGGTTAGCGTAGCCACACACTGAAAACACTGTCACAAGCAAACTTCAGTAATAAAGATTTGCACTGCATGGTGTCTAATCAGTGGCTATCTGATGTATCTGGTCTTCATTTCTGTTTTAACTAAATGGAAAACAGAAATCTTTATATGTAAATTTTATACGTGTTTTATGACAGCGAGCAGCCTCCTACCACATACTACTAATCTCATCCAGCATCACTCACACCAGTGACAGGGTCATCCAACATCTCTACCACAGTATTAGCATGCCAGCGACCAGGCTCATCCAACATACTTGCATAAACTCAAGATCAGGAGAATACCTCGCTATCTTTATTAAACTCCTGAAGACAGAGCTCATCAAAGAGCACTTACTCTCCTAACACCTCTAACTAACTACCTTCCACTACCAGATCAGGAGAATCTCTCACTATCTTTAATAAACTCCTGAAGACAGAGCTCTTCAAAGAGTACTTACTCTCCTAACACCTCTAACTAACTACCTTCTACTACCAGATCAGGAGAATCTCTCACTATCTTTAATAAACTCCTGAAGACAGAGCTCTTCAAAGAGTACTTACTCTCCTAACACCTCTAACTAACTACCTTCTACTACCAGATCAGGAGAATCTCTCACCATCTTTAATAAACTCCTGAAGACAGAGCTCTTCAAAGAGCACTTACTCTCCTAACACCTCTAACAAACCAACTACGTCTAACCTCATTTCCTTCTTCTCCTCCTTCACTGCTCTATCCCATTATTTCCATTGGACCTCCATTAGGCTCTAACATCTAACATCTAAAGATGTTTTGCCTTTAACTTCTATTACTTTTGTACTTCACTATTGATTCTTCACTATTGTACTTCACTAAATTCATTCAGATAAAACATTCAGCATCACTTATCTCTTATTATGCTCAGTATCAGTTAACTCAGTTTACTACTATTTCTTTACAAGCTGGCTGCTTTCCAGCTGAAGCAGACAAGGTGTACAGGACTTGGACAGTAATGTTAGTGAATTTCTGGACATTGCAAACAATTCTGAAGACACCGTAGCAAAATATATGTAGCTGAATCACTGATGTTGCAGTATACCGTCATCACAATCATAAAAAAATACTGTTAGTAGTTACATTTAAGGAGGTGAAATGCATTTTACACAAGGATGTGAACGCAGACGCTTTGAGCTGCACAGGTCAGGGTTTCATAACACAGTAACGACACAGTAACACAATAACAAACAATGAGTTTGTATTGGCCAAGCATCGGCATTTGCATTCTCACATTGAGTACGTTTCTGACCTTACTGTGGTCATTCTACTCAACCACCTTGAATCAGCTGTCCACGTTAGTCGACTTAGATGACCCAACTGAAAGATTTCACAGCCGTCTGGAACGTTAGAGCTGGATGGACCTGGTGACTTCTACCCAGGTGTGAGTGCAGCTGTGTCTGAGAGCATGTTGCTGTGGAAACACCTGGCAAATACAGATTTATGCTAAAGTGAGACGATAGACACGCTCGAGCTGAGGCTAGACGGCTGTCGCTCGCTATTAAAAGGACTTTCTGTGTAGGAGTTGTTTAGGGGTTATTTTCAGTGGTGAACTCAAGTGACCCCCCCCCCGATGCCCTCATGGTTGGAGAAGAATTGCTCTATAAATGTGGCAAAACGGGACAAGGTGCCCTATTGGCTGCCAATTTTATGGGAAAAAGTGATGGATTGACCCTTCTTGAGCAAGAACCGTACTTACAGACTTATACCATACAATGTGTCATAATGAGTGCCCATATATGGGTGCCCTTCTACCCTTCCAGTAGAAAAAAGGGCTGTTATGAAGTGCCCTTCCAGTAGAGACAATACAGAGAGACGCAATGGAAAAAACTGATGGTACAAGACAAGTTAAATAGGTCAGTTATCCGTGATGGCACCAAGTATAAAAAACTCTTATCCATGCATCTGAATGGGTGGGTCTAAACTGCTGTAGGCTGATGAATGGGTGGGTTTAAACTGCTGTAGGCTGATGAATGGGTGGGTCTAAACTGCTGTAGGCTGATGAATGGGTGGGTTTAAACTGCTGTAGGCTGATGAATGGGTGGGTCTAAACTGCTGTAGGCTGATGAATGGGTGGGTTTAAACTGCTGTAGGCTGATGAATGGGTGGGTCTAAACTGCTGTAGGCTGATGAATGGGTGGGTTTAAACTGCTGTAGGCTGATGAATGGATGGGTTTAAACTGCTGTAGGCTGATGAATGGGTGGGTCTAAACTGCTGTAGGCTGATGAATGGGTGGGTCTAAACTGCTGTAGGCTGATGAATGGGTGGGTTTAAACTGCTGTAGGCTGATGAATGAGTGGGTCTAAACTGCTGTAGGCTGATGAATGGGTGGGTCTAAACTGCTGTAGGCTGATGAATGGGTGGGTTTAAACTGCTGTAGGCTGATGAATGGGTGGGTCTAAACTGCTGTAGACTGATGAATGGGTGAATAGGTGGAGCGAAACTGTGGTAGGCTGAATAGAAAGAGATATGTACAAGACTTGGTTCTTATAAGAAAAAATTGTGAATTATAAACAGGCTGTTTTTACAGATTACAAAATAAAGAATAAGCAGAGGATCGTAATGATGGGCGGTATGTGGATGATGGGTGGGTGTGTGGATTGTGGCAGGTATAGTGACGGGTGGTGTGCTACAGTGGTGTGACAGCGTGGGGTGACAGAGTTGTGTGGATTAAGAAAGCCTGAAATTTTAATGAAATGGCACGAGCTGCACCCAGAGCTCAGTCCTGATGATGACTTGAATGCTTCAGTGAGCTACACAGTGTGTGTGCATGTGTGTGTGTGTGTGTGTGTGTGTGTGTGTGTGTCTGTCAGAGAACGGCAAAGACACAATGCCACTCATTAGCCGGGGCAGAGAATAGCAGCAGTCTGAGGCAGTGTGGGTAAGGCACAGAGTGGCAGCAGACATGAAAGACACACAGAGGCCAAATGAGGAGTTTACACACTGAGCCAGCTCAGAAAAAATGTGTGTGTGTGTGTGTGTGTGTGTGTGTGTGAGAGAGAGAGAGAGAGAGAGAGAGAGAGAGAGAGAGACTGAAGGATGGTGGCATTTCATCACAACACCACGATCACCAGAGGTGTGTGAACGTCAGTAATCTTTAATAACAATGAAGTAAAAGCACTGTATTTTTCTGAAAATTAAGTATTTAATATTAAACTAGAAAGCATGCCTGCACAGCTAAAGTGGATCCCACTAGTCTTTATGGTATGCAAGGTAGTTGCTTTGTTGCTATTGCATTTGTAGTTAGTTGCTGTGGTGTTGCCAGGTGGTTGCTAAGGTATTTCACTCTAATATATTGAAACAACATTGATCTCCCACATTAAAATTTATTTATTTGTGCACGTATTGTGTTTTTTTTTTTTTCAATTTTATTTCTAATTTTTATCCCATTTTCTCCCCAATTGTCGGAGCCGCAGACATTGTTTTTATGCAGTTTCATATTAAGCTTTAATTACACTAAATGTGTATCTCGTCGCTGTCCAGTAAAAACTAGTTTCTAAATTCTTGTGGATTTTTAGTTTACTACATAATTTGAACATACAAACTTTCCCTTACACTGTGTTAGAGTTTCTTCTTGAACAGAGCAATAGAAACTCTCCAAAAATGACCTGAAATAAACTCTTTTTACATGGACTTCCATTGAAAGTTAAGAAGGTTTTATCTCTCTACAGTAAAGTTGCTGTTTTGGCAATACTTGTTTTTCATTGGACAGCGACAATGTAATGTTTGTATGGTATTCTTCTAGCCTGTACTGTGTTCCTACATTTTAATAATAATAAAAATAATAATAAAAACAATGCATATTATACTGTTTATTTAAGGGAGCAGTTTGAATTTTAACACTAACTGCTGCCCAATCAGGTAATGTTAGGCAGTTAAAGCAATTTTGTTTTTCCATCATTAACATTAAAACATGCAGCCGTAAAAATAATGTTTGTTTAATGTTCTTTGCTATCTGGGATATTTACTGTGATGAAAATACACTGGTCTAATATTGTGATAATGATTATAGTACTGTGATTAATGCTAAAATAATAGTAAATATTGTGTTTATAGGTACTGTGATTAATTTACAGTATCTACAGCAATTTACTGGGTTAACTGATGCAAACAAGACAATAAACAAATAGATCAGAATAGAACTCGAAATGTAATATCATGCCATATCATGTTGTTAACAGAATGATCCAGCAGGGATTACTGGGTAATCCTGTAATGTGATTGGTTGAACATGGTGGATGGATGTGATGGAATCCCGCTCTGTAGGTTTATTATATTCAGTGTTCACTGTGCCGGCCGGGCCCGTGTTCGTTCTGAGACTAAAGCAATGCGGTGTTTTATATCCTGAACCGATTCATCACGCTTCTATCAGTGTCATGTCAGACATGTATGAAACGGCTAATTATAATTTCCCCGGTAGCGCCGCGCATGCATAATTAATAAAGGCCCGGTGGAGCCGGCGCCTCGCCAGCCTCCTGCTGGATGTGTGTATAATTTAAAAGACTCTGGAATTGATTCGGCGCTGACGAGGATCAAAGCCACCAGGACTGGATAACCGGAGAGTTCCGTACGGGTGGGTGGGTGAGTCACTGCACTGAGGTAGCGGGGGGGAGGCGGGGGGCTGGCTGTGCCTTACAGCGGGGGGCGGAACAGGGCCGAGATGTGGAATTGCGTTTCTGAGTGAAGCGGAACCGCCGGTGCTCTGGTGGACCTGATGGAATTCTGTCTCGCTTTTAACAATAAAAACAAGAGTTCCCAAAAACCTTCACACGCTAATACCCAACGTACCCCACAACTTAGCACTGCAGACACCATGCACCAATTAGCATGAGGCTAACACTTTAGCTAACAAGACTAACAAAGCAAACAGTAATGGAAGCTTGCTCTACACCAATTAAAACTAAAAAGGATAATATAAACTGCCCAAAAAAATAAAGGGAACACACAAATAACACATCCTACATCTGAATGAATGAAATATTCTCATTGAATACTTTGTTCTGTACAAAGTTGAATGTGCTGCCAACAAAATCACACAAAAATCATCAATCAAATTGAATAACCAGTGGAGGCCTGGATTTGGAGTCACACACAAAATAAAAAAGAGAAAAAACACATTACAGGCTGATCCAACTTTGATGTAACGTCCTTTAAACAAGTTAAAATGAGGCTCAGTAGTGTGTGAGGCCTCCACGCGCCTGTATGACCTGTGCTAACAGACACAGCAAAGCTTTTTCCACAGCTCGCGTTGATGTGCCATCCTGGATGAGCTGCACTACCTGAGCCGCTTGAGTGGGTTGTAGGGCCCGTCTCATGCTACCATGAGTGTGAAAGCACCACCAACATTCAAAAGTGACCAAAGCATCAGCCAGAAAGCACAGGTACTGAGAAGTGGTCTGTGTGATTTCACAGAAGTTTGATTTACTTGGAGCTATACTGTGTTGTTTAAGTGTTCCCTTTATTTTTTTGAGCAGTATAGCTATAGATCAATTAGCTATAGAGTTTAAAGTCTAGAGCGTCTATCCATCAATTAGCACTGCAGCTAAAAAGATAATGTTGCTATCCACCAATTAGCACTGGAGCTACTATGTTAGTGCAGCTATCATGTAACAAACTATATAACTTATACCCCACCTATTAGCAGTAATAATAAAATAAAAAATACGATAATTACATAATAACTCACTAAGGCTGTATGTGAAACCTGACTAACAGTGATTCATAATCGCACACTATGCTACTACATTACTAGTGTAGCCTGAAGAGGATGGTGATAAGGGTGGAGTTAGCAGTAAGGGAAGACATCATGGCTTTCTGATTTGCATATTCATGCATATTCACAGATCTGTGTGTGACCTTTATAAAGGTTAAGTGTAGAGATGCTCTTTGTTTCAGTTGCAGAGTTTTAACCAGTCTATTAAATGAACATCATGATCTCCGGACTCTGCAGCAGAACAGAAGTGCAGCAGTGGTGGTGAGGTGTGATGTTTCTGCAGGTGTGAGGTGAAGGTGTGTTCTCTGCAGGTGTAGTGGTGAACAGTGCTCTGCGCGGCGGTGTGCTCTCTGTGTGTAGCGTTTAATACCGCAGAGTTTGGCGCCCGGCGGCCCAGCGCTGACAGCTCACTCTCTGATGACCTTTCAGAGCCGGCCAGCTCCTGCCCACAGGCCACACGACCCCTGCACCCACACCACCCGACACCCACCGACACCGACCGGAACATCATGTGTCTCCACCACCAGCCCAACCTGCTTCATCTCCTGACCTAAAATCACCCTCTCTTTACCTCCAAATAGACATACACTCTGCTTTACTGAATAGATGGAGTTTAGGTCATTTTTGGCAGTGGATTTTTAACATTTGGAAAGTGCAAATAGGGATTTTGGAATCTGGCAATTGCATTATAACTATAGCATTTAACATAATATTGATAGAATATTGTTATTTCTGTACATATTTGTTGTTTGGAATTTAACTGTGGAATTTTGACATTTGGAAGGAATATGGCAATGTTATTTGGAATTAAGGCATTTGGTACTCTGCACTGTAATTATGGTATTTGGAATTGGGCAATGGAATTATGGTATTTGGAATTGGGCAGTGTAATTATGGTATTTGGAATTGGGAAGTGTAATTATGGTATTTGGAATTGGGCAATGGAATTATGGTATTTGAAATTGGACAGTGTAATTATGGTATTTGGAATTGGACAATGGAATTATGGTATTTGGAATTGTGAAGTGTAATTATGGTATTTGTAATTGGGAAGTGTAATTATGATATTTGGAATTGGGCAATGGAATGATGGTATTTGAAATTGGACAGTGTAATTATGGTATTTGGAATTGGGCAATGGAATGATGGTATTTGAAATTGGACAGTGTAATTATGGTATTTGGAATTGGGCAATGGAATGATGGTATTTGAAATTGGACAGTGTAATTATGGCATTTGAAATTGGACAGTGTAATTATGGTATTTGGAATTGGACAATGGAATTATGGTATTTGGAATTGTGAAGTGTAATTATGATATTTGGAATTGGGCAATGGAATGATGGTATTTGAAATTGGACAGTGTAATTATGGTATTTGGAATTGGACAGTGTAATTATGGTATTTGGAATTGGCAACATTATTTTGTCTTTTGAATTTAGCAGTGGAATCTCAACATTTGGAATTGAGCAATTCAATTTTGTAAAGGTAGAGAGAGAGTGTTAGAGAGGTAGCAAGAGAAAAGAGAGAGAGAGAGAGAGAGAGAGGTAGAGCGAGAGAGAGGGGTGAAAAGGTAGAATGAGACAGAGAGAGTGAGTGAAAGACAGTTAGCCAGAGAGAGGTGTAGAGAGAGAGAGGTAGTAAGGGGTAAAGGGAAAGAAAGAGAAGGATGTATATGGAAAAAGGTAGAGAGATACTTAAAGAGAGGTAGAAAAAAGGTAAATATGTAGAAAGAGACAAAGAGAGGTGATGGAGAGAGGTGAGGAGCAAGAGAGATATACAGTAAGAGAAAGAGAGAGAGAGGGGTGATGGAATGATAGCGAGAGAGAGAACAGTAGCTAACAGACTTGCAGCTCATCCCCTCTCTCTCTCTCTCTCTCTCTCTCTCTCTCTCTCTCTCTCTCTCTCTCTCAGCCTCCCAGCGCTCAGGGACAGGCCTGTCTGATTATGTAATATTGTCACGCACTTATGAACACGGTGATGGTTTCATGCAGCACAGTGTGTGTGTGTGTGTGTGTGTGTGTGTGAGTGACTAGAATCTGTCATAGCTGAATGCCATAGCAACACACCATCCACAGAGACCAGCGTTCTGCAGAGTCCAATTTCTGCTCCGGCTCCAGAATCCGGGCCGGCTCCCAAACATTGTCTCCTCCAGAGCTGCTGTGATCAGCGCTGCGGGACTGAGATACTACAGTCTATAACTGCACAACCCACAACATCTCCAAATATATACTATATATATCACTCTACTCACACTATTTACATTACTTTATCCACTAAACCTACTTCATTCTGCTGGAAAAATATTCTAAACATATCTGTTTACAGAAATAATGCCTGACAAGTTAAGTTTGTGTTACTTAAATGTGCAAACAGTTGTCAGATCGTTCACAGTTGTTTCTGCATTTGGATAAATAGCTGAATAATAAAGGGGTTCAAAGTATTTATAGGATTAAGCCTTTATTCAGGCCAAAACACCCTGAGACCCGACTGTTTCCCTGCATCTACGAGCTGGAGGGGTAAAAATATCATAACATAAACAGCATCACCACAGAGAGTGAGAAATCCCAACAGCAAACTAAAGGCTCTCCATCGTAACCCACTTATCAATAGCTAAACGGCTGAGTGGAGGGTACTTGGCAGCGCTAAGGCCAGGAGACCCTCCCACAGAGCATCATCTCCTTCAAACACAACAAACACATTTAAAAGCTTAAATAATAGAGAGACAGGCGGAGAGGGACGCGAGCGCTCCCCAGCCCCTCACTACGACACGTCATTCCACCCAGTGAGCTGCTTACCACCACATCTAAACCCAACCTGCAGCCAGAAAACCAATCACAGCTTCTCTTCACCACCTCTTACACCCTCCATTATTATCTCCAAACACTCCACAAATAGGCCATTGCCCAAAGTTCAGGGAATTCGCCCCACTTCTCTCCTTCACCCGGCACTGTACAGCCACTGAGACGTCCCTGGCTGATTCTCTAGACTAATTACCCAACTGTTTTTTTTTTTTTTTTTAGATTTATTGTATTTACTTTGGAGGATCAGACTTTGTCTCAACAGAGTGGGGGCTGGAAAAAGACCCCCCTTCATACGTTAAACTCATTCCTCTGAAGAGAAAAACCTGGAGGAACCAGCTAGAGGGCCAAAATGATACCAAATTAAGCATTTTCTACTTTCTTGCCTTAATCAAGTTGTGGTCATTTTTCACGGTACACAGCGTGAGGGTCGGCCAAGAGTTTCCAAGAGTCGAGTGGACAAATGATTCAGTGATTCATCATTTTGGCTGGAAGGATTACAGAGCCAAGAAGCTCATGATGTTCTTTAGACCCAAAGCTCCCAAAGCTGGGCCTGATGATCCTTAGAGGCTCTTGATATAAAGCTCAGGGGCTTAAAATAATTTCTGAGCCAATATTAACTTTGATACTTTGGGGACACTTAGTGGAATTTTGACATTTAGAATTTGGAAGTGGAAATTTGTTCTTATTGTGGAACCTTTCAGAGGGGTTCTTGATGTAGAGTCAAGAGGGCTCAACATTATTTCAAATGTTTCTGTTGGAATTTGTCAGTGAAATTATCGTTTTCATGAATTGGCAACAAAATTCTGACCTTCTGGAATTTAGCAGTGCAATTTCGATTTAGGAGTGGAATTTTGATTTAGGAATTTGGCAGTGGAATTGAGGCAACCAGTCGATCAAACTGCAAATTTTCCTGCTGTGGGAAAAATAAAGGCTGATCTCATCTTTACTTGTTTTAGCCCCACAGTTCTCAGAGTGGAACCAGTGGAACATTAGGGGTTCTTGGTGTAGAGCTGAGGGGGTTTATTTTTTTAAGTTTTAAGTTTGGCATTAAGAATTAGGCAGTGGAATTTTGAGATTAAGAATTTGGAGGTGAAAATGTGGCTGTTTAATGTAACAATTGGACTTTGTGAGAGGAATTATTCTGTTTAAAATTTGGCAACAGAATTTTTAACATGTAGACGTATGGCACTTACTAGTAACATCCTTGTGACCATGTGCAATACCAAAGCAGCCTCTTTGCACCACCTAAGCAACCACCTGAGAACGCATGGCAACCACCTATAGCAAGAGGCTGGTGCTGGTGGTTTATCATAGGACACTATATTAGCCACCTAGCAACCCAAATCAACAAGTGCAATAGTGACAGACACCCTTGCAACCACCTGGCAACCACCCATAGCAAAAAGCTGGAGTTGAAACACTAAGACCAACACCAATTGTTTCCAAGTTTCCAAGAACTACAAAGTGTCCTATATGATCAGTGGAGTTAATGGTTGTAGATATATGGAGGTGTTTGTAATGCTTTGCTTGATTGGTGTACAGTATGTTCCTGTGTTTATCACATGACTGTACAGTATATTAGCCTCACATACAGTAAGAATTTAAAAAGAATAATCTGTGGGCCCTTTAAACTCATGCCTTTCCCTGAATCTGTGTGCGCTGGTGCTCCGGCAGTCGTGCCAGGGGAGTGTTTTTACATACGTAGACAAAGCATTCATCACAGGTCCGTCTGCCGTGTTCAACCTGCCCCACATGTGTTTAAGGTACAGAGCAGCAGCCGAGCTTCCCAAAAGTAAACAGGCAGTAGGTTTCCCGTGGCGTTGGGCCTTTTAAAGACGAGCGCCGCGGGGCCGTGTTTACACGGATGAGAAGGGTGGCACATCCAGAATGGCAACTGCAAACCCAAATAGCAACCCGGGATCCGCGACCGGCCGGCGTGAGCGAGGAGTGATGGTGTGTGGATACAGCTGTCGCCAGACACACAAACACCGCGAGTGTTTGCCGAGGGGCCGAGGGGTCTGTGTGGTATTCGGGAAGAGCCACCTGGTCACGAGTGGCACCTCGGAGAAGAAAGATAGCAGATATTTTAGCTCTTGTTTAGCGAACGTCTCATTACGGCATAGCCTGCGAGGTGCTAGGAGCTAAAGAATGTAGCGCACGTCCAAATAACAGAATGCCTTTATCTTTTCCCTCATCACCACGGCATCGCTTAGGCTTCCCGAAGTCATACCACCTACCGTCACCAGCGTAATCAGAAACTCCAGACCTGAACAGATCAGTCCAATCCAATCCAGTTTAATTCTAAAGTAAACTTTTATTAAAGGTCTCCTTCTGCTAAAATCCACTTTTTCTTGTTCTTTGTGAAATTCAGTAGGTCTCTCTGAGTTGTTTATGATGCTGCACATGAAACTCTTCCTCCAACTCCACTGTCTGCAGTAACTGGTAAAAGAAAATCCAGTTCAGAAAAATGAGTCGATCAGGAAAAGCACTGTGTCTACATCAACTCGTAAATTAGTATTAATGGAACTGAAGTCATGGCACTTTGTTCCTGTGTTTTTTGTGCAAATAACACATCAGTGTTGTATGCTTTACCCAGTAATTCAGAGCTAAGAAACAAATGGAATTTGTCTTTTGAACACCACCAGCGGAGTACAATAGAGATAGGTGTATGTTTAGAACACTTCTGTTTACACTAGTTAAAAATATCTACCGGGGTGGATTTTTATTTTCTGGACCTGGTCTACCAACCTCTGTGTGTGAGTAACTATGTAGCAGCCACCTGCAGTACCATAGCCAGAGGTTTCTGCAACACCCAAGCAACTATCTTGCAATACCCTAGCAGGCACATGCGTCACCATGACAACCACTTGGAAATTTCTGTGGAACACATTTGTGCATGCTTCTTGCGTCGTCTTCACGCTGGCACATTAGCAACACCCTAGTATTATCTTGATGTTAGCACTCTAGCTAGTAGCACCCTTGCAACCATGTGAAGTATCAAAACAACCACCTTAAGAAAGAATGGCAATCATCTAGCAACTCCCTTGCTAAAGATTTGTGACCACTTAGCATCACCCAAGCAACCATCTAGCTACACTCAAGAAACCACCTTGCAACACCTTAACATCCACCTAGGACACTATAGCAACCACTTAACAATCCTAAAGCAGCACATATGTGAACAGCTATTGCAATATCTTCATTCTGGCACATACGTAACACCCTAGCAACCCCTTGGAACACCATATTTTAGTTGCCATGGTTCCACAGACCCAGCTTTGCAGAAACTATAACTACAGTTCTTACATCATTTACTGTGTGCTGCATTTTTAACTGTCCCCAGAAAAAAATATATAATAATTGAAGAAAATTGCAAAGTGAGAAATGAGGATACACTGTGAGATTCATGCCTTAAAGGGTTAAAGAAAGCGAAGTGAAGTGAGATAAAATAAAAAGAGAGTGAAAATAAAAGTAGCCCAACTGACTCTGATTGACAGTACGATTCCTCATGATGCTGGAAGACTGTAATAAAAAGCTAAAATAAAAATGTGGTTAAGTATTTTTAAGGTGTCAGTCAGTGCCATCATAAAGCCCCTGCTGGTGGTGGTGATGATGATGATGATGATGATGATGATGAAGGGCATAAAGATGCTCATCTGAAAGCTGCTTCACGTCCCATAGCAGCACAGGAGCCCCTCGTAATTGACTCTGAGTAGAAACTACCGGAGCACGGAGGCATTTATGACACCTGGCTGAGGCAGTGATAGGAACCAGTGGAGTTACGGGGTGGCGGGGGTCCGGGTGGGCCGTCACTCCACACTGTGTAAAGAGTGGAGCGGTGATCAGCTAATCAATAGGGTTTGTTCGGCGGCGGCGGTGGGCCGTGTAGCCGCAGACATCTGTGCAGAATTAAGTGGGATATTGGCATTCTAGTGAACGCTTCACTATCCGGACTCCCACTGCTTAGTTTGGAGCACTGCCCTGGCCATCTCTCCATCCCTCTCTCTTTCCATTCCTCTCTCTCTCTCTGAATTATCATGTGTAAATAGCAGCTGTAATGATAGCAGCTCCGGCTGACGCATCCAGGCATCTCTGGGTGCTGAGGAGCGAATATTTATGTAGGTTTATCATTTAGTCTGATTATAATATATGAACTTTCACCTTAGGATTTTGGACAAAACTGACAAATG
The DNA here is from genome assembly GCF_023375975.1 of Astyanax mexicanus. Classification (NCBI taxonomy): domain Eukaryota; kingdom Metazoa; phylum Chordata; class Actinopteri; order Characiformes; family Acestrorhamphidae; genus Astyanax; species Astyanax mexicanus. The sequence goes on along the minus strand of NC_064432.1, from coordinate 21,930,241 downwards.
TTACACGAATGCTACGTAATATTTTTTGCACTATAAGTCGCACCAGATTATAAGGCACATTATCAATAAACATCTATCTTCTGGTCTATTTTCATACATAAATGGCACCAGATTATAAGGCGCATTATGCAGCACTAGTAAGGAACAGGGGTGTCACCACGTTTTACTTATAATTCAGTGAGACCTGTAAAGCTAAGCTGAGTTAAGTAAACAAAACTATAATTCTTTAAAAAAAAAACATTTTCTTTTAAAGTTAAACAAGCTCTGGATGTTAATCTGCACAGATTTCTCTCCTGAAAACTGTTTATTTGGGTGAGTAAAGCGCTTTCGTTTATTTACAGCAAGCTTAGATTTCCAGTTAGCGGCTGGATTTTGCCCGACAGCCCTACAATGAGGAACCCTGAGTGCTTCAGTAAGCCAGGGTGATATTTGTTAGCAATTCATCCAACTTGTTTTAACACGGTAAAGATGCAGACTACAGTATGAAATACTCACCTCTGAATGGTCAGAGAGTGAGCATGGTTAGTGGCTAATGCTAATGCTGCTCCAGCAGTGCTAGCGAGGGTTAGCAGCAGGTTATAGGCCGATAATATTCACCTCTGAACAGTGAAAGAGCTAGAGCTTAGGGTGGTTAGCGGCCAATGCTAATACTGCTTTACTGCTTCTTACAATCTGACTGGTAAAATTCATAAATAAGACACACCGGATTATAAACTGCACTGTCATTTTTTGTGAAAATGATTAAAATTGGTTCCAGGTGTGTTCCAAGTGGTTTCTAGGTGTTTTTGAAAATGAATCGTTGTGAAAGTGAGGAACAAAGGATGATAGAAAGACAATTAGAGTTCAAGTTAAAATAAAAATGGGAGAAAATGGAAGTAAAGAGGGATGAAAATAAAACTACAAGTAAAGGATCGTGGGTAAAACAAACAGTGAATTTGTTCTTTCTTGAGATGATATATACAGTAACTGTGTGCTAGGCTATGAGCTCCTTTACCCTGTGATTGGTTCCCTGAAGTTGCCGCTCAGGGTATGGCAGCTCTTATGCCGTCGCTGCGTTTTTACAGTGTAATAATTATTAGTGGTTTAATGTTTCAGTGACAAAGACCATTCAGGCATTGTTGCTGTCAGGAAGCAACTGCCAACAACTCCCTCCTAGCTCTCCGCTCGTCCCCCCGCTTGATACAAACCAGGGTCCGAGCCGGCCGGCCGTACAGCTCGTAACTCAAACAAAAGCCCCAGCGTTTAAAAAGCCTCATCCTCCAGCGCCAGAGCGAGCCTGAGGTTAATAGCGCAGCTGGAGCACTCAAGTTCTCAAAGTTCTCAACAGCGTACAGGAACAGGCTTCGTAAAAAATGTCGGTCACGCTGACACACAACCTCTTCTAGCGCTCCTTTAGACATGGATCTGATTGGGTCAGGAGAGGCTTGAGAGGTTTGAGAGCCTGGGGCTCCACGATTCTCCTTCTGTGGAAAGCCGTGGCAGCTAGTCTGGACTCAGGGCGTTGGTGCCGTGACCCGGGGGGCAGCCGTGGACTCGGTGGTGCTGTTTCTTCAGTGGAACATGACAGCTAGTCCTGACTGCCTCTACAAGCTGAGCTCTACAAACTCTACAACAGCTTGGGCAGGACTGTTTTTTAAGCAGCTAAACAGCCATAACATTAGAACCTCCTGCTTTTAATATACTGTACATCAACCTCAATACAAGAAGCAAAAACAAGAAGCTGCTGAAAAACCTCCTGTAAGCACCAAGCATGATGCTGACTGCATAGCAGGAACACCCTACAAGACCTGCCTGATGTTCTGGATCATCACAGTTTGATTCTTGTCTAAGTGTCTGAGATTGTTACGTTTCAACTAAACTTCAAATTCAACCACAAGATTGAACTATTCACTCGCTGCCTAATACAGCATATCCACCGCATCAATAAAACCAGATCATTAATGTTATTTAATGTTATCACTAAACTGTATGTGTCTATATCAAACCTTAAAGACCAATCTAATCCCATAACAAATATATAAGATCTATAGACTTACAAATTAAGGGTCTGTAGAGTAGAGTGTATAACAAACACAATATATATATACATATATTAGAAGAGACCACTTAGAAATTATGTGTTTCTTTGATTCAACCAAATTGAAAACCTCTGGAATATAATCAAGAGGAAGATGGATGATCACAAGCCATCAAACCAAACTGAACTGCTTGAATTTTGCACCAGGAGTGGTTATCATAAAGTTACCCAAAAGCAGTGTGTAAGACTGGTGGAGGAGAACATGATGCCAAGATGCATGAAAATGAAGTGATTAAAAACCAGGGTTATTCCACCAAATATGGATTTCTGAAGTCTTACAACTTTATGAATATGAACTTGTTTTCTTTGCATTTATTTGCATTGCATTACGTTACATCACATGACTAAAACCAGATCATCAATGTTATTCAGTTTTAATGTAATGGCTAATCTAAAACAGCTATACATCTCCAATCCTTCAGTAAATTGATGATCTGATCATGTCAATGCACTGATTGGATTACTGACAGACTCCATTGTTCTGCAGGAATCAGATTATGAAGAGTATGTCATCACATTCACTAATGCAGATCTGATCTGTGTGAATATTAATCTTCTGAATGCTGAAAATATGAAATTTGACACATCGTCACTAACAATCTGCCCGTCTGCAGAATCCTGCGAGTGAAATAATTACAGGATCTGGTCTCGCCTCCGGCGCTGGCTGAGGAGCGGCGTGCCGGAGGATCTCGGCTCAGACAGCAGTGGGTGGTGGATTTGTTGCCATACAATCCTGACTGTTCTAATATCAGCCACAGCGTTACAGCGCCAATTATATACAGTGGGTGGTCCAGACTGAGTCCTGCTGTAGCAGTAATGACATTTACATTCACTGGACGGCTGAGAAAGCCCTGCGTCCTCACTTATCAAAACACAGTGTGGACATATATACACGGATCTAATGCTTAAAATCACTTTCATTACATTAAATTAATGATTTCAGTTGTTATTTTCACAATAATAACTATATGTGTATACATAAAAACTCGAAGACCTTTCCAACCCCAAACAAATACAGTATATATGATCTATAGACATACATATGTACGATCTGTAACAACCTACATATACAACATATAGGAGTTCAAATCTATTAGAGCTATTAGAAGAGCCAGTAGAGTGTATAACACACACAATATATTCTAAAAATGCGTACAATCATAAACATTCATAAAATATTCATAAGGTATATACTACTGTCTATAACATTTGTAACATACGAATGAATACTACACGGATGTATAATAGTCTATATAATATATATAAAATCTAAATAGAGTTCGTAACAAGCATATAGGAACATATAATTGATTATTACATGTCTAGAAGACTTTACATAGTGAATAGAATGTTTAAAAATATGCACTGGAGTCTATAATGATCCAAAAACTATGATGAACAGTTTATAAGGACTCATAATCATTTATTTAACAGCATCATACAAACCTATCAAAGTTTGTAACAAATCTATAAGAACCTGTAATTCCTTTAGACTTGCTAGAGAATCTTGTTGGTTTTAGAGACTCAAGATCTGTTAAAGACTTATATACCATACATACACCATATATATAATTATTTTTCTCTGCTTCTTAGGTTTATATCTCCTAATATGGTCATGATGCTGAATCAAAAATGAATCATTCTGATTGGGCGCCGGTTGGTCCAGCGTTCTAAAGCGCTGCCACTATGATTGGGAGATTGCTGGTTTGAATCCCCGTCATGCAGCTTGCCATCAGCTGCCAGAGCCCTGAGATGGTGCTCTTTCCCCTCATCACTCCAAGGGTGATGTGGATCAGCACAATGCGTCTGTGAGCTGATGTATCAGAACCGAGTCACTGCGTTTTCCTCCAAGTGCGCTACTTGGCAATACTGCATCAGCAGCAGTTCAAAAAAGGCAAAGTTTGACTTCACATGTGTGAGGAGGCATGTGTTAGTCTTCATCCTCCTTATGTTGTGGCATCACTAGTGATAAAGGATTTACAGCTGAGTAGCAGATGAATGGGTAGGAAAGTTGGGAGAAAATGGACAAGAAATAGTAAAAAAAATATATATTGGGCTGTGAGAGTGTTCACTTTGGACAGCAGTGCAGAGTTCAGGAGGAAAGATTTGTGGGTCACTTTACATGCATTCTTTCCCACAACAAAAGCTTAATTTAAACAGGATAGTGGAGATATGATCAGAGTCAGAACATCGCTCTGGCAAGAGCTTTTTATTTCCAACAAATTAAAAACTACAGTATCAGAGCTCAGCTCTGTTTACTCTATTCACCGCTGAGACCGACCGAAGCTTCTGCGCTCCAGTTTAACCCTAATGCTGGATTATTAGTGTGGTCTGAGTGCTGCAATTCGCTATGTTACACTGAACACTAAATCAGCTAAATCTGCACCCAGATCTGCACAGCGAGCAGCGGCTGAAGGGCGAGAGCTCCTGAAACAGCACAGATACAGCAGGTGCTGCGGTTCAGCAGTATTGGCTTTATGAGCAGATGATTGCCCTTAAGCTGATGATAATGTCCTGTTGTGAGCGGTCAGAGAGAGGTCAGGCCCGGCCGAGGGAGGTGGTAAACAGCCAGTTTACCTCAGTCTTAATATCCACCATCCAAACCCACCATCGAACCTACACAAGTGTCGTCTGGGCTGTAATGAGGATGGTGATGATGATTATGGTAAAATAGAAGCAAATCTAAACAAGGAATTTTCTAAGTCATTTTTACCCTGCATACAGCTCTGGAAAAAATAAGAGAGCACTTAAAAATGACGAGTTTCTTTGATTTTACCAAATTTAAAACCTCTGGAATAGAATCAAGAGGAAGATGAATGATCACAAGCCATCAAACCAAACTGAACTGCTTGAATTCTTGCACCAGGAGTAAAGGCATAAAGTTATAAAGTGATTAAAAAACAGGGTTATTCCACCAAATATTGATTTCTGAACTTTTAAAACTGTATGAATATGAACTTGTTTTTTTCTTTGCGTTATTTGAGGTCTGAAAGCTCTGCATCTTTTTTTGTTATTTCAGACATTTCTCATTTTCTGCAAATAAATGCTCTAAATGACAATATTTTTATTTAGAATTTGGAAGAAATGTTGTCCGTAGTTTATAGAATAAAACAACAATGTTCATTTTAATCAAATATAAACCTAAAAATAGTCAAATCAGAGAAACTGATTTGAAAACTGAAGTGGTCTCTTAATTTTTCCAGAGCTGTATATTTATTGAAACCTCAGACAGTCCACAGCAGGATTAGCCAGCAGACTTCTTCTGAATGAGGGATCTGTTCCTGATTTAGAGCATTTACACACACACACAGGCTGAAAGGGCAGCTGTTTGTGGGCGGGGCTTATCTGTGCTGTTATGTAACAGCAGTGTATGTTCATGGCAGTGGCAGCGGAGGTCACTGATGCTCGAGTAATTTTACGGCCTCGTGCCTCAGCCCCCCCAGCCCAGTTCAGAGCTGCTGCCGAGCACATCTGCCCTGTTTATTATAGTTACGCACTGTCCAGTCTGAGTGCAGTTTAGGCCTGTGAACAGCTTTCTGATTGGATGCATGCTTTTCTTATAAACTTATCTAAAATCTGATTTTTGTTGTCCATTAAGAATGAATGTGTTGCAAAAGTGTGCTCCCATTTACTGTATTCCTGCTTGACCATCATACACATCATTTTGGATATACAGCTCTGGAAAAAACGAGACCAAAAAGAGACCACTTCAGTTTCTGAATCAGTTTCTTTGATTTATTTGCAGAAAATGAGAAATGGCTGAAAACTTTTAAATAAAACTTTTTATTGCAGGTGAAAAAATTATACAAAGAAAATAAAAATCAAATGGTAAATAATTTGATTAATAAAGTCTGTTTTGCCATATTTATTATATTTCATATTAATAATTTAAATTAAACGTTTAATAATGACGTAACGGAGCGACTGTGGCTCTTGCACGCGAGCGTGTACCTGAGTCTGCAGCGCCACCTGGTGTCTGACTCACACACCAACTTTAATTTATTAAACTATGGTAAAGATTGTTATGTGCATTAAAGCAATTATGCAAAAATAAAGCAAAAATGAAAAAATAATAAAACAGAATATTAAACCAAATTAAACAAAAAAGAAACACAATTGTAGCAGGGTGCATACATATTGCCCCCATTTATTTTCCATAATTTGTAATATTGCTTATTTTATATAGTATTGTTTTTCAGAGAGAAAAACTCAATTTCTTAAAATAATTTCACAAACAAATTAAAAACATGGTGCACTTATTATAAAAAATCACATAGCAAATCATAAATAAAACTAAAAAAATGAAACAATTAGACGTTTTTCTTTTTGTTTTCTTTTGTTTTCTTTTATTTTTATTTATATTTTTACAGTAACCCTTCCTCTTCAATATAAAAAGCAGCATACAAATCCTCAAAAAATAAAATATTGCGGTAAGCTAAATTTGTTTAATATATATTACTAGTAAAATTATTTCAATTTATATAATATAGTATTTAGCCATTACATAAATACTACAAAATAAAACACATTTATTAGGTTTATATAATTTAATTATAGGACTTTTGTCAGAGAGAGGAAGTGACTTTTATTTTGAAGTGCTGCCTGGTTTAGCGCGAGCTCGGCGTCCTTTGCGCGTGTGTTTCTTGGTAACGGCTGTAAACAGATGGCGTCTCTGGAGCTGCTGCGGGTTTAAATTCGGTTTATTTTGAATTCGGAGTGTGTCGGTTCTGTTGAATTCTGTTGCGGTTCTGATGGTAAAGCTGGGTTTATTGGGTTAATGTTGCTAGAGCGGCGCTGCTAATTCGGTTCTGGGAGTTTTCGGTCAGCCAGCATGTGAATTCTGATTCAGTTTAAGTGATCTGAATGTGGATTAATGTTTAAAATGTACCAGCTTTTGTACTCGATAAACACCGTTTATTCTTTGTAAGAATGCAGTAGAAGGAAAACAGGCTAACTACCTAACAATACAACTAAAACACAGAGCTGGGAGTCAACATAGTGTCAACATACAGCTCTGAAACAAATTTGGAGAGTTTCTGAATCAGTTTCTCTGATTTTGTTATTTATTGGTTTATGTTTGAGTAAAATGAACATTGTTGTTTTATTCTATAAACTACAAACAACATTTCTCCCAAATTCCAAATAAAAATATTGTCATTTAGAGCATTTATTTGAAGAAACGGAGAAATGGCTGAAAAATACGATCTCGAAAAATGTAAAGAAAACAAGTTCATAATTATAAAGTTAATTATACATGACAGAAATCAATATTTGGTGGATTAACCCTGCTTTTTATCACCATTTTTATGCATCTTGGCATGTTCTCCTCCACCAGTCTTACACACTGCTTTTGGATAACTTTTCCCTCTCTAGTTCAGTTTGGTTTGATGGCTTGTGATCATCCATCTTCCTCTTGATTATATTCCAGATGTTTTCAATTTGGTAAAATCAAAGAAACTTTTTTAAAAGTTTTAAGTTGTCTCCTTTTTTGTCCAGAACTGTATGTTTTCTGTGCAGTCTGAAGTTGTATAAATAAGATAAACATTCAAGGGAATATGATTTGTGTGTTTAATTACATATAAGGAAGAAAATAAAGGCAGTGTTAGCAGCATTACTGAATGAACCCTGTGATTTTACGCTCGTCAGGTCAGATGGCAGAGGAACCACTCCGCACCACCCTGGCCTACACCAAAAGCCCCAAGACCTCCAAAAGAACCACCTTCCAGGTAACTGACTCTTCCTGTGGTTATTCTCAGCGGGAGATAGAGATGAGAGTGATGAGTTCTGACCCTGTGGGTCTGATTACAGGACGAGCTGGAAGCTGCAGTTTCTGCCAGAGCTAAACACACAGCAGCCCAGAAAAACACCATCTCTTACTCAGACGACTTTGATGATGATGACGATGGTGAGTAAATAAGTGCTACATTGGCAGAGCAGCAATAATAAATAAATAAATTAAGCCATGACTGCGGACATTCAGCTAGCAGTGATGCTATCCATAAGTTCTTCTTCTATTAGTGCCAGCACCATTGGCAGACGGCTGCATGACTTGCAGAGTTAATACCATGACTGTGTTTAATTAATTGATGAGCTAGATTCTTTAAGGTAACAGTCAGATTAGGCCAAATCTCATCCCACAAAGGCTGAATTGCAAGATGTTTTAGTTCCCTTTCCCATTAAAAAGTTATTTCCAAGAGAGAATATGATCTATCTTATATAGACACCACAAAACCCAAGTCTGACGATCATCAGTGTGCATTTTTAATCACTTATTGTTCCTTAATCATATGTATTGTGAATTCCTCTCAGATATCCTGAACGAGCTGCTGAAGACAAGAAGGAAGAAGATGGACATCTTTAAAACCGGACAATCCAAAACAAAAAGCAACAACTTCCAGCTGTCAGATGAGGAGGAGGAGGAGAACGTCCGACCTAAGAAAGTCTCCTTCCTGAAGAGCGAGAGGAGGAACTTCCCTGTGCAGGATGATCAGCTCGACTCAGCCAGGAGATCAGACACGGCCGGCAGCTCGGACAGCCAGAGGTCACTCCCAGAGGGAGGTGACCACCATACACACTCCGCCCCCCAGTCTGACCTACCTGCAGACTGGAAGATCCAATCAGAGTCATCTTCAGGAAGAAAGAGCCAATCAGAATCCTTAGTGTCGAGAAAGAGCCTGTCAGAATCTCCGCTGCCGCTGAATTCCGAGAACAGCCGGTGGGATTCTCCAGCAGAGGGGGCGCTCTACGACAGTCCTCAAGCTTTATCTTCTGAGAGAGGAGATGAGGACCTGCTGAGAGCTCTGATTGGAGAAGATGGTGAGCATCCTCCTCCTCAGCCCAGAGAACGTAGCGCCAGACAGAGACCACTGACAGGTCAGTGCCATTATTTAAACGTTTAAACACTATATGGATATAAGTATTGGGATGCCTCCACAATCCTACCTGAGCTTTTATAACCAGAACATATGAATCCATAGACGTTGATGTGTAGTCGCTTCCCTTTTGGTTCCCCTGCAGGTCTAACAGCAGTTTTGCAACCAAGAGGTGTGTCCCATTACTTTTGTCCATATAGTATATCAATAACTGTCAGCCAGCAGCAGCACTAGCAGTATTGAAGTTGTTATCTTTGTTTTTGTTGATGTCTTGGCTCTCTGCACTTAAATGCAATATACAACAAGTGAGACCAGAATTATTGGTCCAAAGTGATGGGAATGAAGCATACATCAATTGTGTACTCAAAAATACTGCTGGGTCCCTGGTGTGATACTGTTTGGTGCTTGGTGTGACGACTGTGGGTCCCTGGTGTGATGCAGGTAGGTCCCTGGTGTGATGCTGGTAGGTCCCTGGTGTGATGCTGGTAGGTCCCTGGTGTGATGCCGGTGGGTCCCTGGTGTGACACTTGTAAGTCTCTGGTGTGACAGTGGTAGGTCCCTGGTGTGACCCCAATAGGAACTTCGTGTCACAATGGTAGGACCCTGGTGTGACGCCGTTAGGAACTTTATGTGATGTTGGTAGGACCCTGGTGTGATGCCAGTAGGTCAGTAGGTGTTATGTCTCTTTTGTGTCGCAGATAGGTCACCAGTGGGTTGGTGGTGTGCCTGCTGGTGGGTCACTAGTATGAAACTGGGGTGTTTGGGTCAGAAATGTCTGTTTTTGCTGGTTGCAGGTTTGGTTGAGGACAAGCCCCCGAGGCCCAGACCCAGACAGAGGGGAGCTCCGGTGGGCAGCAGCGGCCATGATGAAGGAGATGGTCCTGCAGAAACACCATCCAGCAGAGCTGCCACCTCCTCAGTGTCCATCCCACTCTCCTTCTCCGACAGAAACACCACCATGTCTGCATCCTCCCACAGACTGGGCTCCTCTGGGAGTGACGGCGTACAGGTGAGGGGACGGGTCTAAAAGGGGCTTTAATTAAGAATCTCTGAATTTACTTTATCTACAAGGTGGAGCAGCTGTAGGTAGGAGTGTGTATAACTACTGTGTGTGTGTGTGCTTGCAGATTGCAGAAGAGCCCTACACAGCATCTCTTATGGATGACACTCTGTCATCATCACCCACAAAGAGGACCACCGAGGCTGTGCTCAGTCCTCTAGAGGGCGCTGTAAGCTCCGGTATGTGTAGAATAAAGTCCCCTTCTCTTTCTGTATGGAGATGGACGGGGGGTGGAGGTTCTGTCGGTGTAGATTAGTGTATCTGTGCATCATGTGATGTATATGCAGTAATATTTATATTCAGTATAAACTCATTAACTCCAGCTCTCTCCCCCTGATGCAGATCTGTTCCTGAATCAGAACACAGGAGATAAATACTCCACTTCCTCACAAGAAAACCCAGTAAGTCCACAAGAACCAATCTCTTTATTTCAGGAATACAATGAGCCGACAGTTAACACTGATACAAAATACACATAACAAATTAGAACAACCCTGCTGCAGGGAAATGACTGTTTTAGACATTTATTTTTGTGCATGTTTTCTTTTGTTTGGCAGTAATTTATAAGCAAATAAACAGTAGCAAATTTGCATAAATATACCACCAATTTGTTACTTTAATTCACGTAATTCATGTATTCCAAATTTATAAAGCTAGATTTTTCTATACGGCTCACCGCACTTAAAAATGAAAGGTTTTTGATTTTACCAAATTAAAAATAAATTAAGAATATAATCAAGAGGAAGATGAATGATCACAAGCCATCAAACCAAACTGAACTGCTTGATTTTTTACACCAGGAGTAAAGGCATAAAGTTATCCAAAAGCAGTGTGTAAGACTGGTGGAGGAGAACATGATGCCAAGATGCATGAAAACTGTGATTAAAACAGGGTTATTCCACCAAATATTAATTTCTGAACTTTTAAAAAAATTGTGAATATGAATATGAATCTTTTTTTAGTTTTTTCAGACATTTCTCATTTCCTGCAAATAAATGCTCTAAATGACAATATTTTTATTTGGAATTTGGGAGAAATGTTGTTCTAGTTTTTCCAAAACTATTACAAAAATGTCTACGTTTGAGATGTAAATACTGACAGAATTTAGATATTAATATGACCATATTCTGATTTAAAAGAAATTACACACCTGCACACCTGCGTTTTTGCTTGTAAAATCATTTCACCACAAATTGTGTTTTTGATTTGAGATATTTGTGCAAATTTAAATGACACTTTGATGTTTATAGTATTTTTTTTAATAATGCTTAAGCATGCTTTAATATTAATTGGCTGTTTGTGTATTTATTCATTTTATCTGGGCTTTTATTGTATTGTTAAATCTAAACTCTGAAAGAAAGCCTTACAAACAGAAACAGCGAAACGGAACAAACTCTGGAAATTTAAATTGTTAATTAAAAAACAATCATTTTTTTGAGAATCGATACATAACAAAAAACATAATAATAATAATACAATACTGTAGTGTGTGGATATATTATTAGCTATTGGTGTTACTGCTGTATCCCTCCTCACTGTGATCTTCTGTAACCTGCAGCAGAGAGGTGAAGATCCTACTGGTCTAACAGTGAGCAGACAGAGTCACAGATCAGACAGATCTCAGGACAGGTGAGTGTCCTCTCTGCTCTCTCTCACACACACACACACACACATACACACTCTCTCTCTCCAGCTTCACAGCTCTGCTTCTTCACCTGCAGACCCTCCAGCTCTCGGCCGCTCAGCTCCAGGAAATCCAGGAGTGCCTGTTCCTCCTACTCAGCACAGTCCAGATACCTGGGCTCTCTGAAGGTTTTAGATCAGAAATCTGTGCCGCAGCTCCAGCCGGACACCGCGGATTCCCTCAGAGCCGCCGTGTACCAGGTCAGACCCAACTCTACTGCAACACTGAAACATTACCATTAAAGAGTAAAAGTGCCATGAAGTTCTGCTGGTCATGATTACTGGACAAAATATCCGAAACCTAGAATCGTAAAAAAATATCAGAAGGGTGGATGTTTTTGAGAACGCTCTCCAGGGTGGAGGTTTTTAGATGACTCCCAACAATGAAGGTTTTTAGAGCACTCTTAAAGATATGGAGGTTTTTGAGGGTGGAGGTTTTCAAAGCACTCTTCAAGAAGCAGGGTTTGGAGGTCTCCAGGTTGGAGTCTTTTGTGGGTGGAGGTTTTTTTTAGCACTCCTCAAGGTGCAGGTTTTTGAGCATAAAGGTTTTTAAAGCGATCTTTTTGGGTTGCAGTTTTTTGTGGGTGGAGATTTATTGTTGGGTGGAGGTTTTTAGTAGGTGGAGGTTTTTATAGCACTCCTCAAGGAGCAGGTTTTTGAGTATAAATGTTTTTAAAGCAATCTTTTTGGGTTGCAGTTTTTTGTGGGTGGAGGTTTTTAGTGGGTGGAGGTTTTTATAGCGCTCCTCAAGGTGCAGGTTTTTGAGCATAAAGGTTTTTAAAGCGATCTTTGGGTTGGAGTTTTTTGTGGGTGGAGGTATATTTCTGGGTGGAGGTTTTTAGTAGGTGGAGGTTTTTATAGCACTCATCAAGCAGCAGGTTTTTAAAGCAATCTTTTTGGGTTGCAGTTTTTTGTGGGTGGAGGTTTTTAGTAGATGGAGGTTTTTATAGCACTTTTCAAGGTGAAGGTTTTTGAGGGTGGGGTTTTTTGGGGATGGAGGTTTTTAGAACGATCTTCGGGTTGGAGTTTTTTGTGGGTGGAGTTTTTTAGAGAGATCTTTGGGTTGGAGTTTTTTGTGGGTGGAGGTTTTTAGTAGATGGAGGTTTTTGAGGGAGGAGGTTTTTAGAACAATCTCTGGGTTGGAGTTTTTTTTGTGGGCGCGATTTTTTTGTGGGTGGAGGTTTTTAGTAGGTGGAGGTTTTTATATCACTCCTCAAGGTAGATGTTTTTGAGCATGAAGGTTTTTAGAGTGATCTTCAGGTTGGAGTTTTTTGTGAGTGGATGGTTTTGTGGGTGAAGGTTTTTGAGAACAATCTCCAGCTTGCAGTTTTTTCTTGTGGGTGGAGGTTTTTGTGGGTGGAGGTTTTAAGAGCACTCTCCAGGGTTTAGTACTGCATGATCTCTAACCCCCTTCGGAACATTTTGAACATCATCAGGAGTGGCTGAAGAAGAAAGAGGAGAAACTGCAGGAAGCTCTGAAATTAAAAAAGCAGGAGGAGAAACTGAAGGTGGAGAAGAAGGTGGAGGTCAGTGCAGACTTGCTTTTTCTAAACAAAGTCGTGAAAGCAAATCATGCTGTAAGCTCAGAAACTTCACTGTTCTTCTGAAATGTTGTATGAAATGGCTTTTGTAGGAGGAGATGAGCAAGAAAGCAGAAGCTAAAGCCTCGTATGAAGCCTGGAAGGAGAAGAAACAGGAAACCCTGAGGGAGAAAGTGAGAGAAAAGCAGGAGGTGCTGAAGAAACAGCAGAAAGAGCAGGAAGAGAAAGAGGAGAAAAAGGAAACTGCGAAAAGAGTGAGTAAACATCAAGATTACCTGTACCTCAGGCCATCTGTCATTCACCAAACCAGACCATCTTCTTCCAGTTCTGACGCTTGCGTGTCCATAAGAGGTGAAGGAGACTTTGGTTTACATGGTAATTAAATGTTTTATATAATAGCCAGCCAGCAGTTACCCCAGGGAATGGCTTTGGAATGCCCAAATCTGTGTAAGTTGTGAGGTGGTATCTTATGATTAAGTTTGAGCAAAAAAAATGACATGATTTATGGGAGCTGGAGCCTCATAAGATATCTTACGTTCCTTGAATGTTTTACGGTCATCGGTCAAAGGAGGCTAATATTACCAACCACAGTGGACAGTGCAGTGGATGAAAATGATGGTGACTGGCAGCATCTGGCTAGATTTGTCCACACACATATCCCACAGATAATTTCAGCATTCTTTAGCTTCAATGAGACATGGCATGTGGCATGTCAGTGTGTGTAAGTGTGGGTTTCTGAGGGGTTAATGTGCTTCCTGAAAATATTTAGTCAAGTTACGTTTATTCTAGGGCTGTCAATTGATAAATAAAGGAACAAAATAATGATTTTGTGTGATTAATTGAGATACAGAGAGAAAATTAGATTATTAATAGATTATTCATATTTCATCTGTATTTCAATCGAAATAAAAACTATTCTACATTCTAAACTACTAAGCAAATGCATATCATGTTTAGATCACTAGATAAAAGTGTAAAAATGCTAGTACATCACTAGGCTCTATAAAAAGAGAGAAATACAGAAAAACTAAAAATGGGTAAAATAAAATAAATATGAGGATGGGGATTGAGTAATAAAAATAGAGCTAATAAATAAAACAGTGAAAATGTAAAACATGAAACAGTAGTTAATCAGTGAGTAAAAATAAAAGGTGTGATAAATATAGATAATAAAGATATATCAGTGATCTGTCCTTTCATGTCTTCTACAGGTGTTTGAGAAGTGGAAGCAGGAGCATGAAGAGCGTCTGCAGGAGCAGCACCTCAAACAGACGCAGCAGAAGAACCGGCTGAAGGACAGGAAGGAGAGAGAGCAGGAGGAGCGGAGGAGAGACTGCGGCTCATCCTTCAGTCTGTGGTAAGAGAGAGAGAACACACTTAATAAAGTCTGACAGGATTCGGATTGCAGTGGTGTCCAGATGTTTGGAAAATTGATTATCATACTGTATCCAATTTGATAAAAACCATCAGTTTGTTCATATTTTTAATATTTAAATGCTAAATAATTATTTGCTGCAAAAAAAAAATCTTATTTTCTTAATTTTTAATGGAGAGATTTTACAAATACTTCCATTAATAAACTTTCGAGCTTTAACTATAGCTCAACAAAGCTTTTTCTTTAAGGCTAAAATAGTAGTAATAATAATAATAATAATAATAATAATAATAATAATAGGTGGGAAAAACATGGGATGGGAAAAAGATGAGTGCAGGTCAGTATTGCTTTAAACCAGAGCTGAGTTACCTAAACTGATAAAGTACAAGAAGAAATTAAACTCTTGGCTGTGGACAAAATTAAGTGGGATGGTATCAGTATCTCAGCAGTAGGAGAATTGAAAAAGAACAAAAATGTACAAAAAATATAGCAATAATAATAATAATGCTAGAAAGGTCATGCTTGTGTGTGTTTCTGTAGATCAGTATAAATCCCTGTGATTCTCTGTTACTTTTAGGAGTGAAAAAAAGAAGGACGCTCTTCAGGAGAAGCTGAAAGAAGAGCGAGAGAAGGAGAAGATCAAAGAGATCGAGGAGAAATATCAGAAGGAGGAGAGAGAGAAGACTGCGCTGGAGATGTATGAGAAATGGCTGGTATGTGTAGTTAGGATCTATTAGAAACTATAGAAACATCACTTGATATACTATACCATGGCAACCACCTAGAAGCACCTTAGAAACCAGCAGCACCTTTATTATAGCAATGACCTGGTAACTAATGCTCTAGAATACAGTACTTTTGCTCACAGGAAAAATGGGTGGGTTCAGACAGAAGGTGCTATCCTCTGAATTGGGCATCAGATCCAGGAAGTAAAATAAATACCTGGAAATAAAAGCTGAATTGTTGATCCTGTGCCTTTTATTTTTCTTTTAATATCAAGCCCAAATATTTTCAGTCTACTGTAGAAATAAAGTGATTGGCTTCACTGTTCCAGTACTTTTGTATATGAGTTTTTAGAATCTGTTTCTCTGATTTTGCTATTTATAGATATATGTTTAAGTAAAACATATAAATCATGGACAACATTTCTCCCAAATTCCAAATAAAAATATTGTAATTTAGAGCATTTATTTGCAGAAAATGAGAAATGGCTAAAATAACAAAAAAGATGCAGAGCTTTCAGACCTCTTCATATTTATAAAGTTTTAAGAGTTCAGAAATTAATATTTGGTGGAATAAGCCTGGTAGTTAATGACAGTTTTTATGCATCTTGGCATGTTCTCCTCCACCAGTCCTACACACTGCTTTTAGATAACTTTATGCTGCTTTACTCCTGGTGCAAAAATTCAAGCAGTTCAGTTTGGTGGTTTGATGGCTTGTGATCATGCATCTTCCTCTTGATTATATTCCAGAGGTTTTCAATTTGGTAAAATCAAAGAAACTCATAATAATAAGTGTTTTCTTATTTTTTTCCGGAGCTGTATATCAAAAAAGGTGAAATGGACATAGATTACATATTAAAATTAAAGATAAAATATTTAACTATAACAGTTGTATACAGATGTACAATATTGTATTTATTTCTTTTTTTTTTCTTCTACAGAAAAGAAAAGAGTTTCAGCAGAAACGAGAGAAACAGGAGAAGAAGATCAAGGCCATCGTTCAGGACGAGCCCCCTCCCCCCTGGAGCCCACCCAACAGAACCGTTCCCTTCGGTAAATAAGGAGCATCTCACCAGCATCTCCACCGTATCTCTGTAACGGCTGATCTATCAGACCGATACTGTATCAGATATTCTTCATACGCTGTTCAGTCTAATCTGATTACAGAGCAGATCTGCTGTATCATGCTTGTGTGCTCTGATCTGATTGGGTGTTCAGAAGAACGCTAATGAGTTTAGTAGTTGCTCTCTTTTTATATATATATATATATATATATATATATATATATATACATATATATAGCAGCATCTGCCTAAAATGGTCCTTAACCTTCACGGTACAAAGGTCATGGGATCAGTTCGTTTGGATCAGGTGAGGTGAATTAGGGATGGATCCCAGTAAAAGGTAACGGTAACTGTCAATTACATCACATCACAAATATGGTGGCCTAAACTGGGTTTTTATCCTTTAGATTGTTTCAAATGCGTATAAATCATCACCTTCCGGCAATTATATATTATATACTAATGCATCTAAAAAAAAAATTAAAGTTGAATCATTGAAAAGTTACTTTATTTCAGAATTTCAGTTCAAAATGTGAAACTCAAATATTATATAGATGCATTGCACACAGAGTGATCTATTTTAAGCCTTTATTTCTTTTACTGTTGATGATTATGGCTTACAGCCAATAAAAACCCAAAAATCAGTGTCTCAAAAATTACAATATTATATAAGACCAATCGATACTTTTTGGCAGTGTGGGCAGTGTGCCAAGTCCTGCTGGAAAATGAAATCCTCATCTCTATAAAAGTTGTGAGCAGAGGGAAGCATGAAGTGCTGTAGATTTTTGCAGTTTCCACAATCAGTCATGGTTTGAGGAACCGTATAAACAGCTCTGGAAAAAATGAAGAGAGCACTTCAGTTTCTGAATCAGTTTCTCTCATTTTGCTATTTATAGGTTTATGTTTGAGTAAAATGAACATTGTTGTTTTATTCTATAAACTACAGACATAATTTCCCCCAAATTCCAAATAAAAATATTGTCATTTAGAGCATTTATTTGCAGAAAATGAGAAATGTCTAAAATAACAAAAAAGAGGCAGAGCTTTCAGACCTCAAATAATGTAAAGAAAACAAGATCATATTATCTCTTTATAACGTTTTAAGAGTTCAGAAATCAATTTTGGTGGAATAACCCTGGTGGTTTTTAATTACAGTTTTAATGCATGTATCTTGGCCTGTTCTCCTCCACCAGCCTTACACACTGCTTTTGGATAACTTTATGCTGCTTTACTCCTGGTGCAAAAATTCAAGCAGTTCAGCTTAATTTGATGGTTTGTGATCATCCGTCTTCCTCTTGATTATATTCCAGAAGTTTTTAATGTGGTAAAATCAAAGAAACTTGTCATTTTTAAGTAATCACTTATTTTGTCAGGTATAGAACACACCAGCACATAAGCAGTGTGCTGCAGCCATGGAAGGAGATGGAGACAGTTTAGAACCAGATAAGCCCAGAAGAGAGATTCTGAGCTGGTTAATTTTCTCCTCAGCAAGTAAGCACTCAGATTACCTTACTATGATTAGCGATCCTTAGCTAAAGCTATTACCAAACACTAGTGTGGTAGAGACAGACATTTTATTACATTTTAACCTTTGAGTGTTTGCATTCATACTCAGGCTAGGTACTCGGTATTTAGAATAGGTAGATATCTAGCAATCCTATAGCTTTTTCACATACTCATTCTTTTTAGTAGTTTTAGTTTTCCTTTAGAAAATACAGGGATTATTATTAGATTTAACCAGTTAATTATAGAGAAGATTGCGATATTAGTAATGCCTGCTGTGTGTCCAAGGTTGGAGTAAAATAATTGATATTATGCAAAAATAATCTGACTCTGGTGGATATATCAATAGACAGTCAGAACACTGTGAATATTTACTTTTATATCAACCAGAAAAAATATATAAATATAAAATATTAAATGTACATGTGATGCTTTATACATACAAACTTAATTAAAATATTGTTATATAAAAGGGTTGTGCTAATACTTTTGGAACTGTGGGAAACATCTTTTTATATTTGTTACATTTTTGTTCTTTTTTTACCGTATAAAAATGTTTTCGTTTGAATAAGAAAAGAACAAAACTTCAAAACCATCAAAGTTTAAAACTCCACAATTTTGTTTATAAATCAACACTTCTTTTTTACAGTTTTGCCCATAAGTTCTATCCAAAAATGTGTTTAAGATACATTTTGCAAAGGGTTGCACAAACATTAATAGAATTATGGGGGAAATTTTGTTATATTTGTTCATTTTTAATTTTTTTTTCTTCCTGCTTAAAAAAAGAAGTTTTACCCAGAAATATTGTTATACTGTGTAAAAGGGTTGCACAAACAGTAATAGAATTATGGGACATATGTTGTCATATGTGTTACATTTTTGTTTTTTTGTAATTTATTGTAAATGTTTATGTTAAAAAAAACTGCAATACAAGCACAATTGAAAATCATAAATCCATACAAACAGTTTTCCCACATTTTTTACCAAGCTCTACTCAAAAGAAAATGTTTAAATATTTTTGAGTTGTGCAAATATTAAAGGAATTATAGGTAACGTTTTGTTGTTATATATGTTAAAGTTGTATTTAATTTCGTATAAAAAAGAAACAAGCAATATAAGCAATATAATATAACCATGATTGAACCCCTTAATGCACATTTTTGTGCACTCTGCTGTTCACACTGGCAGCAGGTGGCAGCACAATAAAGCCTGTAATAACTGCTGTATTATAATGCTGGACCTGGAACAGTTCAGCCTAATACTATCTGTATTTATTTTTGTGAATAATTTCTGAATAAACAGAGATATTTCTCATTCCTGATGCACTCCAGTCCTGAAGACCCCCCTCCCCCCTCCCCACGTTTCTGGACCCTCTGGCCGGGCAGTATTAATCCATCATCAGTATATTAAGTGTGTCTGTTCTGGTAGGGCAGTAAAGCTCGTTCTCCAGGGGAAATTAAATCAAGATTATGTCAGTTTCTGCTTTAATTACAGACGCAGTAAGATGAGCGGCTTTGTGTTTCCATCAATCCTGCAGACAGAAACTCAATAGCGTCCTCCGCGGGATAATGCTGCCGCCATCTTTCCTGCCTCCCGCGGCCGAGGGCCAATAAATAGTCAGGTGATTGGGGGGATCGATAGCCAAACCCTTTATCTTCATCTGCAGCAGAAACAGAGCAGCAGAGGATGGATTTTTCTTTTTCATAATATTATTTAATCCTTTCTTTAATTTCTTTATCCCATTTTCTAATCAATTTGGAAGCCCAGTTTCCCCACCCACACCGACTACAGTAGGACAAGGGTCAGGACAAGCACATGCCTCCTCCCATACATGTGAAGTCAGACTCCGCCTCTTTTTCCAGCTGCCACCCATCAATGCAGCATCACTGGTTAGCTGATTTAACTAGTTCACAGATGCCTGTTCTGACTAACATCACACTGTTAGTAATGAAGGGAGAGAGCGCCACCTATCCACCCAGACAGAGCATGACCAGTTGTGCTCTCTCGGACTCCGGCTGCTGATAGAGAAGCAGCGTGATCTGAATCAATCCGGCAGTCCTCAAATCATAGGGCAGTGGACAGCACTGTGTGTGTGACAACTAGTTTAGGTTACATCATTAACTACATCATATTCAAAATGAGCAATATTAGGTATACACATGACATTTAAGATGACTTTTTCTTGTTTATTGTAGTTTTTTGAGGAAAGAGTGTGTAGACTGGTGTCAATCACGTATCAGCATCAGTTCAGACACTCTCAGCTAAAGGTCACGAGTGTTCAATTTATTTTCCCAGTCTGACTTTTCTCACACTCTGGATGTGAATCGATTGACGAGGGGAAACTGGAGAGACTGTATTGACCTCAGTGTGTCTGTCGTCTTGTTCCACTCGTGAAACAGCTCCTCGTTTATGATGTGAAATCATATATATTGTGCAGCTCTGGTTTATATGCAGTAATTTATGAGACACGAGAGGCGCTCATGTGCTGAATGCTGGGCTCTCTCTCACTCACAGGCAGTTTGAGCTATTCTCTTCTGTAGGGCGTAGCTGTAGATTAGCACATAATGTCGTTAGATATGTCGCTATTTTCTTTTTTGAAAATAACCTATTTATACAGTCTGGTAAGTGGCTAAATATAGGTGCTATAGTTGCTGAACTGGCAGCGCTGGTGCTGAATTAGTGAACTGTGCCCACATGTCTCTTCACTCACCATCATACAGAGTTTATACAGAGGCAATGCAGACATCCAGCCTGCTGTCTGTCACATCCCTGCCTTATCCTGTCTGTTTCGCTACAGATTATAAAATAAAGCACAGTGAACAGCTGCTGTTACTGTCTTCTAGATCCCTAATTCTACTGATGTACATTATATTCATCATTCTTTTTTTATTTCCATCCAGCACACAGGTATGGCATGGACATAGCAGTGTCTCTCAAGCCCCAGAGGCTCTATATTATTAAATCTGATGCGAGTAGCGCCCGCTTTGACCGGTGTTCTGTCGAGTTGTGCTTCCTTTTCAAACCATGCTATCCTAGTGTATATTTAAGGTCTTGGGATAATGCAGAATCAACCGGAGATCCGATTTAAACGTATAGTTACTTACTCAAGATAGCTAACGTTAACAAGCTCCGTAAACAGAGCTGTTAGATCCTCCTTATCTGACTATCTTCTTCTACTGCAGCCCGGGTTCAGCTCTGTCTGTGGGCGGTCTTAAGCCAAGGAAGGTGAGACCATGAACTCACTGGTTGACGTAGGTCTATGAACCTTTCCTGTTTTCTGAGCCTTTTCTTTTACTAGCTACTGCAGAGAGACCTATATTATTATACAAAGAACAAAAAAAAATTGGATTTTAGCAGAAGGAGACCTTTAACTCTGTTAAAGATTTCAGTAAGTCTAATGGTATCCAGCCAGCTAACATTACCTTTATTAGGACTCGGTAGTACTGTAAACTCAATGAAGGCAGTCTGAGACGCTTGGTCTGGGAGAAGGGGGTGGGTCTGACTCTGTTCTGATTTCAAATTTGACAACATGACTGAAGATTTCGGCTTTATTTCTATAAAACAGAAAGAAATGGACCACGGTGTCCATGTTTTATACAGTCATTGATTTAAAATATACAGTAAATACAGTATCTTACAGGAACAAACATTGTACAACAACAACAACAACAGCGTCCTGATCTCACAGTAATTTACAGTTCACATGTTCTGCCTCATCACGACACGTCACAGTACCACATTAATTCTAACTGTCCTCCAGTCTTCAGATCTTCAGCTCATCCACACTGATTCTATATAGTCTTCAAACCCACCAGTGATCCTACGCATCTTCTTAGTTTTATAAGGATTGAGATATGAGTGAGTACACTTTTCTTTAGGGACTATTTCTTAATGTGCTACACTCTATACATATTATATATCCTTCCACCGTCTTAATGATATCGTTACTGTCCAATGAAAATACTTCTCTCCAAAACAGCAATTTTACAGGAGAGAGAAAAAAACCTTGTAAACTTTCAATGGAAGTCAATGTAAAAAGAGTTTATTTCAGGTCATTTTGAAGAGTTTCTATTGGTCCAATCATCAAGACAATTTGGCACAGTGTAAGAGAGAGTTTGTCTGTTGAAATATGTAGTAAACTTAAAATCGACAAAAATGGAGCTGTGTGTTTCATTGGACAGCGATGATATTCAATTTTAAAAACTATTTTTATATCCAAAATCTTCTCAGAACTCTGATAAAACAGTGGATAATGATTTGCACCACTTTCCTTCAGCCTAAATGTAGTCAATCAGCCAGACGTGTTCAGTGTCTAAATTTAGTTTCTTTAGTTTTGTACTGGAGCTACAAGGCTAATGGATCTAAAAGGTCTTTGTTTGAACAAGATAAATATAAAATATCCATCCAAACATCCATATATCTGCTCTTACCATTCTGTGGAGGGACACCAACACCAGAGCATCCTGACAGAGAGAAATGGCTCAATTCTGAGACTCAGGTGAAGTGGAAGCTTTGGGTGTTTTTAAGGCTCTTAGGTTAGCACTGAGGCTAACATCTGACAATATCAGGTTCATAACTGAATTTTCCCTCCACAGAATGGAAAGAGCAGACTTGGGAATCTTTGGGTGGATGTTTTAAATGGAGCTCCTTCAACCACAGATGCAGCTCTCCTTGTTGGAATGTTGGGTTAGCATAGCTAACAGCAGTAGCTACTTCAGATATATATGGAGGGATAGTCACATATTAACTCACCCCAACATGCCTTTTGCAATCATTTATTCCTTGTGGGCAATGCTAAAATCATTATTATAAACTGTACAGCATGACTTTCATTGTTTTTTACCTTTTCAGATATGGATATACTTTAGAGTAGTCAGAGGTGAAATGAGCTCATCCTGTGCAGGAGGGGAAAAAAAAACACTGCCCACCCACACTAAAAACTGATTGACTGACTTACAGAATCTTTGCAGAGTCACAGACTCTTTGCGTTGCCAGCGTGCGCCTACTGACTCCCGGTGATTTTATCTGATGTGCGGGTACCAGGGACTGTTATGTATAAATATTGATATGTGGTAGACTCCCGTGACTTCCAGGAGACTTGAGACGTCTGCAGACTGCATTCACTTTAAATACGATACTGTTAGAAATCACTGAATCCTGAGATATTCTAGGAAAGTATGAGAAGATTCGGACATGCAGTTCGCACCACTAACTCACATGCGCTTATCTTCCATATCTTGTTAACTACGTTAGCCGTGTAGCTCCAGTGCTAAAGAAGCTAAAGAAGCTAATAAAATAAGTAAAGAACCAAAATATTTACATATAAAGAACAATCCCGTTCCATCGAATACTGTGGTAAATGTGACCTTTTAACCATCGAACCATCATGTATCCTCATGTGTCCCTCAGCACAGCATTTAGAGGTGCGTGTTGGCCTGCGTCAGGACGCTGATGGTGCTCTGGTGCTCGTGAGCTTTTATCCTGACGGTGTCTCGGCTGTGCACCCTGCGTAGTCTGCTCTCCGCCCGGCCGCACTTGCAGACGGCGGCGAACGCCCCCCTGTAGTTCCTGTTCATCCAGCCGTAGAGGATGGGGTTGGCGAAGGCGGAGCACATGGCCACGATGTGGAACACGGTGTACAGCAGCTTGTAGTCCTTCATCTCCAGCACGCTGCTGTCGATGTCCACCGCCAGCTGGAACGCGTGGAAGGGCAGCCAGCTGACAGCGAAGACCGCCACCACCACCGCCAGCATCTTGGTGGTCTTTTGCCGACGGCGGTGGCGGTCGCTGCGGCCCCCGCCCGGGCTGATGTGCTTCCTGAGCTTGGTCCAGATCCTGGCGTAGGCGAAGGAGATGACGGAGAGTGGCAGGCCGTACTGCAGGAAGAACATGGAGATGCTGTAGACGGTGCCGTCCGTGCTGCTGCCCGGCCACTTCTCAGCACAGCCCTGCGGGGCACAGGGGGGCACAATGCCAACATACATTAATGTTATCATGATAAATTACTGTACAGTGTGCTTTTCTGAATATATCACAGATATAGTAAACTGCAGGACACCCTACAATAACTATATTATTGCGATTCGTTGCTCACAGTATCAATGATATCACCGCAGGCATACTCTTTACATTTGATTATAGCGCCACTTTAGTAAGTCAGATTTGGAAGATGAGTCTTGTACCTGGATGCTCTGCTCTGGCGTCAGGTCAAAGGTGACGTACTCTCTGAAGATGGCCAGTGGGCTAGCTAGCACGGCACTCGCCACCCAGGTGACTGCGATGACCACGGCGCAGACGTCTTTGGACATCTTGGTCTCCATGTGGTGGACGATGCTGCGGTAGCGGTCCAGCGCGATGACGTTGAGCGTGATGGTGGAGACGTTGACGGCCAGGCCCTGAGCGTAGGGCAGCAGGTAGCACATGGCCTGGCCGAACTTCCACTCGCCGTACAGCGTGTACATCAGCGTGAACGGCAGGCACAGCGTGTTCACCAGCAGGTCCGCCACCGCCAGGTTCACGATGAAGAAGTTGGTGACCGTGTGCAGGTTGCGGAACTTGTAGACGACGTAGATGACCAGGGCGTTTCCGGTCACGCCGAACAGAATGATGGAGCTGTAGGCTAGAATCAGAATCACCTGAACTCCAATCAGCTTGGTGCTGTCGTCCAGACCGTCCAGCAGAGCGCCCTCGTCCTGCATGATGGGCAGGGAGCAGCAGTTCATGGAGGCGGCCGAGGAGCCGGTGAGGTCCTCTAGAGTCGAGTTCTCTTGGTTTCTTGTTTCCATGATTGGCATCCATGCACAACAGCTGGGTAAAGAGACACCATATAGAGCGGTCAGTATCTGTTACAGTGCTAATTAATTAGAAAAATGGCTTTTAAAGAATGATAACATGATAACAGAGCATAATATTATGACCACCTCCTTGTTTCTGCACCCATTCTTCATGATGGTGGTTTATAAGGTGTTAATAACATTTGTTGTGCTGGTAGTACGAGTGTATCAGACACTACAGCAGTGCTGCTGGAGTTTTTAAACACCTCAGTGTCTCTGCTGGACTGAGAACAGTCTGGATTTTAGGATGCGTGTGGAGCAGATACAGCAGCATGAGCTTCTGCAGCCGGTTCTCCAGCAGTTACAGGCTGATGGCTGGTCACTGATCACTGCTGAAAGTGCAGTCATGTGTCTGCTGATGTTTAATCTGCTGGATAAAGGTTAGCAGCAGCAGGGGAATGAGGGAGGTGTCACACTGATTAGTATGGCACGGCAGAAACCTGCACCCCGAAGCCCTGGTCCAACGTTTATACATAAGCTTAAAGAGTTCATTTCAAGATTTATACTAATTCTAGTATTTTAACTTTAATGAGACTCTGTCAAAATATATAATACATCTCCAGAGAGCTCCTCTTTCAGATTATTAGTTTCTCTGATTTTGCTATTAATAGGTTTATGTTTGAATAAAATGAACATTGTTGTTTTATTCTATGAACTACAGACAACATTTCTCCCAAATTTCAAATAAAAATACTATTTAGAGCATTTATTTGCAAAAAAAATGAGAAATGATCAAAATAAGGAAAAAGATGCATTGCCTCAAATAATGTAACAAAAAAAATGGTTCATATTAATTAAGAATCAAGAAACAACAATACTAATGTTTTAACTCAGGAAGAGTTCAGAAATCAATATTAGGCTTTCATGCATTTCTATGCATTGTGGCATGCTCTCCTCCACCAGTCTTACACACTGCTTTTGAGTGACCTTACAAAGTTGTTCCTATTACAGAGGTGGGCTGCATTAGTGTTAGGAGTCTTGTCCAAGGACTTTAATTGGTGTAGTGCAGCATAATCACCCAGACCGGGAATTGAACCCTCATCTCCCACATGATAATTAACTGGGAGGTAGTGGTGTTATCCACTGCACCGGCATTTCAGCTTTATTTATTGGCTTGTGACCATCGGTCTTCCTCTTGATTATATTCCAGGTTTTTTTTTACATTTATATTTGTTATTACATTTCTTGTCAATCCTGTCATTTTGGGATAACCCCGCCCCTTTAGGAAGCTTACCTTTGACATAATCAGTGACATTACAAGCTTCTTTAAAGCTTATGTTCTCCACCCTGTCACTCTAAAACATACCATAATTTAATTAGTAATTAAAATAATGGTTTAATAACATTAAATATTAGGTAAATCTAAATATTTGTACCTTTGAAACAGTAAAAGGACAGAGTCACCATGAACAATTCAACATGTTCCTCAACTGGTCAATTTCACCAATACATGTCAGGAAATAAAAAGTGAAATAAATAGTGATTAAGATGGAAACATGATTTCTGTGTAGTTTGAAGTGTTTTAAATATGATGCAGATTTTGTGTAATGCAGGTGTGTCATGCTCTTACCTGCTCTCGCGCACAGACCAGACCCCTGCGTGAAGTTCACTGCAGCCCTGCTGAGAGCTCTCGCGCACAGGTGAGCAGGACCAGCGCGAGCTGAGGATGAGTAGATCCGTCCATGCCGGAGTCAAACCGCCCTTAATCCCAGTGAGGCGTGCGAGAGCGAGGATGAGAGTGAATGGGAGCGAGAGCGAGTGCCAGAGTGCGCTGGTGATCTCCTCCTCCTCCTCCTCTTCCTCCTCCTCCTTCACTCGCTTCTAAAGCCTTCTAGCAGCGCGAGCTCATCTCCTGCTGCCTTTATATACATCCACTGAAGGGGGCGCTCTCTCTGCCCTGGTGGAGGAGAGCATGATGCCAAGATGCATGAAAACTGTGATTAAAAACCGAGGTTATTTTTGTTGAAATATATGATCGTGAATATTTTATTTGACTGAAACTCTCAAAATGCGACAAAAAGGGGAACTTTTTGTGAATATTTTTTAAATAATGATCTTGAAATGGTGGTCAATTAAGATAAACTTTTATGTGAAATAATTATGTATTGATTTATCGTATGCGGAAAACACAGAACAGTATACAAGTACTGCAGCCTGTATTGCCATAAACCTTCTGTATGATCTCACATGAGTTACTTGATGCCTCAGAACTATTGTCAGAATGCTGGTTCGAATCCCGGTCATGCAGCTTGCAATCAGCTGCTGGAGCCCTGAGAAAGCACAATTTGCCTTGCTCTCTCTGGGTGGGTAGATAACACTCTTTCCACTCATCACTCCAAAGGGTGATGTCGATCAGCACAGGGCGTCTGTGAGCTGATGTATCAGAACCGAGTTGCTGCGCTTTCCTCCGAGCAGTTTAAAAAGAGTGAAGGGGATATACAGCTGAGTAGCAGCTGAATAGGTGAGATAATTGACTAAATTTGGGAGAAAAAATAAAAGAGAAAATTTTAAATAAATCTTAAAATAAACTTGCTAAGTCTGAATTATAAATATTAGCATATAGTCTATACCGGATAGTGTGTGTTGTATGCAGTTGGGACACAGCCTGTGTTTTACTTGTTTACACATCACACAAGCAGAAATATTGCACTATTCTACCTTTATCTGCGTATTATCTGAATAAAACAGATATCGAAGCTGCTAAAACAACATCAAAATATGATCACATGACCAATTTTCTGTAATTTCATTGGATTCACAGAGGTTTACTGCATCAGGGGGCTGATTGTTTAGCTAACGGGCACTGCCAGGCATACCCATGTTGTCCGCAGAAACGCCACGGCTGCTCACAGTGAGGGCTGCCATGTCAGGAAATGTGATTATTGTGAAGCCGGGGGACTTGTTACACAAAACCCAGGCGTTGTGTTGACTCATACGAGGTGGAAATGATAATGCAGCCGCATGTGACGTGCTAAATTAAGTTACAGTTCTGCAGGCATCAAGCAGCTGAATAAAAAGCTCATTCACTCGTTCATCGTGTTAGCATGTTGCTAAACAGCGCCTTCAGTTCAGAGCGGAGGAGTGTGTGCTGTACAGAACATTAAAAATCATTATATTTCATTTATATATATATTTCATATTATATTATATATTCATTCCTCCTATTATCTTTGGGCTCAATTTGACCCCATTCAAGGTTTCAAGTCCCTGAAAAAATGATGGGACTTAATTTGATGAAGAAAATATGTTGTTTCAAATGTTTCAGTTTCAATGTCTGTTTTATTACAGCTGTTGTATTTGCATAAGACATAGGAAATATTAATATTTCTCACACATTTGTGTGGTAATAATGTTGAGGCCACTATGACATTCAGTCTTGAAATCTTTCACTTTAGGCCCTGACTTAACAACTTAGTACTTATAATACTTACATAATACTAATATAACATTGTAATAATGCCAGAACCACTAATAATTTATCCAATAAACCTGAAGTAACTGGTGGATAAACTTAGCTAACATGTTTATTTTTTAATTTAATTACAATAATTGTCAGAAGGTTAAAATTGCTGGAATCATATTGTTCGGGTGTTTTTAAGGGATTTTGGTTTAATGTAAGTCATGCATTATCAGTGTAATAACAGTGTAATTACTGGTGAAGTAGGTACTGTTACACTGCTGCACATTACCTGGTACAGGTTATGTAATTACACATATGTATATAGGACAGTTAGACAGAGCAGGGTAGTTTGTCCATGTTCCAATAATTCAATCTGGACAATGATTTTTTTTTTTGCTTTCAAAAACAACATAAACTCATGCACAACTTATTCTAAACACACTATTACAGTAGTGTGGTTGTACTTTCCTGCATGGAGCATCACAGAATTTAAAGGGGTGCTCACACAGATTGGGGCCCTAGGAAATTGATTGGTTTGCTTGCCTTGTTGCAACAGTCACATGTTTCACGTTTGCTGCGGTCAAAGTAGAGCCAGTGAGCGGTAGTGTCACATATTAGCCTATGTCTGCCTTGTGTTTCTCCCTCATTTGGTCTCTTGTGCTCCTGCCCCTCTGTTTACCTGTCATGTTTCCCAGCCATGTGCTTCTGTTGTGTTTTGGTCTTGTCTTATGTCACAGATGAGAAGGGTGGACGTAAGTGCAGAAATATTTATAATATTATTTATTAAATAAACAAACTAAAACAAACAAACAAACCAAAGCTTCACTAAAAATAAACAGAAAACAAACACGGGTAAACGCAAGACGAAATTACAAGACTGAAATAACTAAAATAACAAAGATGAGATTAAAGTATAATCAAAACCAGTAACTCTAGAAACAAAAAACCAACCTGACAGACACACAGCAAGGTATCACACAAAAGACTAGACAACGAACGCTTGAAACAAAGGGGCTTATATACATGAGGAGGGAACAGGAAACTGGAAACACCTGAGGATCAATCAAGAGGGGGCGGGGTTACAAATCACTGATGACAGGGTGGGGCTAGGGCGGAGACAAGACCAAAACACAACAGAAGCACATGGCTGGGAAACATGACAGGTAAACAGAGGGGCAGGAGCACAAGAGACCAAATGAGGGAGAAACACAAGGCAGACATAGGCTAATATGTGACAGGTAGCATGTTGGAGGTGTGGTTATGGGTGTGGAAACGCAACATTTTCTGTAGTGCAATTTTGATTAAAGGAGGCAGTGTGTAAGGGAAGAAGGGGGTTAACTGGTTAAGCTAAACTTTAGAGAATAATAAATATCAGCAATATTATTAATAATAATGATGATTTCACTACTACACTACTTCTACCTCTGGGGTTCCTCAGGTTAGAAAGCTAGCATGTACACAATGCTACACAAATTTCTGGAGTTCAAAAACCTGGAGTTAAACGAAAATGTGTGAAAGTGTTGAATTGTGTGAGTTTATTCTCCAGCTTAGACTACAAGTTGAGTTGAGGGGAAACACTTTGGCGGTGTAGAGTTTATTTCAGAGTTTATGCCAAGGTGTTGAGGAGCGCGACTGAACTCTCTTATGGGCGTGCCCATCAGGGCTCCTTCCATTGGGTATTTCATTATATTTCATATAATGGTTGTTTGCCTAGCTGCCGTGTTGTTGGCTATAAGAGCAAGTTACCATCTTCTGCACTGCTAAGTGTGATAAAGTGCTGGCAATGCACTAAGAACTAATGTTTTAAAATATTACATTGTTTTTTAAATAATATTAGTTTAATAAAACAAATTTGTTTGTATTAATTGTTAACACTGTGAAGGAGCTGAGAGCTGTTTTTTACTCTAGATGGGATGTAACAGAGTCAAGAACTCCTGAACTCCTGAGTCAAAAGGCCAGAAAACTCCCCAAAAAAGAGTTACTTTAACTCTGTCACAGTAGAGAGTATTCAATGGTCACGCATACAGTATACACTTAAAACGAGTTGATATTAGTTCTTAGGGATTGTGCAGCAAAATCACATAGTTTAACATGATTGCATTATTTTACTATAACAGTGGACTTCCTGTCAGACTCTTTTCACCACATACCCGTGTTTTACCTCAGTTAAAACCCCCAGAATCTCAATCTGCGATCGATCCTCTCCTACACTGTTGTTGTAATAAAGTTCCTCTGGGGTCTGGATCTGTGGACTGACTGGTCTGACTGCTTCCAATAAACCCCTGGAGCCACTTTGTTTAACGGCTGCAGTATCAATAACCTCAGCTAAGCGTTAATCATGCTGCTGTTAGAGCCATTGCTAAATGTCAGAGTGTCAGAATCACGCAGGTGATCTACGGAGCTGTCGCCATTTTTCTGGCTCGTGCAGGATTTATATTAACAGTCACTTTTAATCTGAATTGATTTTTATTGAAGGTGCCTTATTTTACAGAAATCATTTAAGGTTAATGGCGGGTGCATCAGTGCTCTTCAGTCGTCCTCCTGAAGAACTTGCAGTTCAATCTCTCATTGTTTATTCTGATTGCAAGGATATTTAAATACATTTATCCTGATTTTGATTGAGTAACTGTGTGTCTACTGTAGAGGAAAGACTTTCTAATAGTTTTCGGCAGAAAACAAGGGGGAACATTAGACACATATGAATCACTAGACACTGCTTCACACTGTGATGTCTTAGTGATGAAGGGGGCTTTATACGCTTTATACCCCTCTAGCTAGCCCAAACCTGCCATCACACATGGCACCAGTAGGTTCATAATTATACAGATACTCTTGTTCTATTGACAGCACTTTACTTTATTTTCTACAGGGACAAGACAAGCTGTCTAAATGCATTTGCACATCTGTGTCATCAATAAATGCAACTCATTCAAGTATCTAAATGCATTCATTAGAAGGGGGATGTGGACATTAGGGGTGTAATGGTACGTGTATTCTTTACGGAAACCACCACGATACGGGGTCACAGTTCAGATCACACAAACATGCAGAATATACGGTACAGGCAGTCTATAAGAGATTTATGGAACCAATAAACGTAATGCGGAACTAATGTTCACAAGAGTGTTGCACCCCAGTAAGTGTAGCTGTAGCACTGTTGCTATTAGCAACTCACTACTGACTTAGCCTGACATAACCTGCAATTACAAGTTTAGCTCTCAGCACACAGGCTGAATATGGCTACAGGAAACAGTGCACCAGAGAGTGCAGCCTGTCACTTTCCAGGGTTAACGCAGGGTTAGGCGCTCGTACTGTCTCTCTCTCTGTCTCTCGCTCGCTCTGTCTCTCTCTCTCTGTCTCGCAACTTCTCTCTCTCTCTCTAAATTACTATAATACAGCACAAAATGATCTACTCTGCCAAACCTTTATGCTCTGTGGAGCTGAAGATTTTATTAATAGGTGTAGAAATAAGGAGGTGGTCTTAATATTACGCTTGATCAGAGTCTGAAATAAAGAAATCTCGTCCAGGGTTTACATGTCTGAAGTACACTGAGCAGAGCCGATCGGTACGGTTCTGACCGGTCTAAATAAATCGTCTGAAATGGGATTGAGTGGAGCTGACATTGATTTTTAATAACTCTGCATATTCCTCCAGAATCTAATCATGTTTAAATCAGGTAGAGTGGAGGTTCAGTCAGAACCAGAGCCTCGCTCAGCTCAGTCACCTCTAACAGCAGCGCCGGAAGCTCAGAAGCTCGGCTCTGTAAACACAGTGAAATCTGCAGGCCGGTCTCGTGGGCATTCTCGCTGCAGCGAAGGTCATTTTGCATTATGAGGGTTAAACATGTAATATACATACAGTGCACACAACATAATCCTCCAGTATTTAATCTGTGAAAGAGACTTTATTATTGCATCTTATTCTTCTGTGTGGACTTTACACAATGGCTTCTATTTTAGTGTTATATAGGCGAGTCGTTAACTGTGCACTGTTTAGCTTGATTTAGGGTGTATCTCTGCGTGTTTGCTATCGTATCAACGGGAAAAGTACACCTTGCATGGCTTGAAACGTGCTAAAGTGTGTTATGTAATGTTTATCTTATATACACCTAACGCTCCGCACTCTCCTCTGTCTCAGTGCTTCCCGCCTATAATAGAATTTCCTCGAGCGCATTCGTCACCTGAGAGCAGGATAATTAAGTGATATGGATTTCATTTACTTCCGTGTGCTGCACAGAAACACATGTACATTCTGTCTAATTGACGTGATTAGCTGGAGCTCAACTCCCAGCACATAGGAACACAGGGCCAGAAATAACCTGCTCCCTGAGGAGCTGGCTCCAGTCCTTACTTGTTCGATCCATAATGCTGCTAACTGCTTTAGTTTATGGTATTAATTGGCACCTCGCTATAAATACACAGTGTAGATAATGAAAAGGCCTCGTGTTTATGGTGGCTTATTGTCCAGAACATCTGGAGGCAGGTGGGAGCTTGTAGCGTTATGTAAAAAAAGTACCGGAAAGACTTTAGTATTACTTAAAAATACTAAGAAAATTTCAACAAGTTTGGACACACGTATGAAGTACCACATAAGAAATCATGTAGTAACTTTTGTAGTAAGTGTTAAACAAACCTTCTCTTATCTGGGGAGCTGTTAACTTGCAGTTTCTGAGGCTGCTAACTCGGATTAACTTATGCTGTACAACAGAAGAAACTCTTGCTCTTCTTTTTCTGGTGTCATCCTGATGAGGGCCAGTTTCATCATAACGTTTTTGATGATCTTTGCAGCTGCACTTAAAGATTCTTTCAAAGTTCTTGTAATGTTTCAGATTGACTGACCTTCATTTTTTTAATGACACATTTAGCATCACACCTAACCCTGTGTTCACACTAGAACGCTACAACACACTAGAAGCCGCTCGTGTCGCCCCGTGATTGTCGCTTGTGGGCGTGTCAAAGCTCAACGCATGCCTGTATCATAATCCAGCTTCCGACAAGAAAAAAGGCACTAAAAATTGTATTGCTTCAACGGTCCTAAAAAAAAAAAATTAAATATTAACTAAAATAAGATCACTAAAATGATCTTAAATAATAAATTGATTCTAATAAGACATGGTGAATGTTTTTCTTTTATCTATATAAAACAGTCACCATCCAGTCATTTTTATTCACGTTTGAAAAATATATATATCTTTAAGGGAAAATATAGTTTGAATATGAGGAACCACTTGGCCACCTTATTCTGCAGCTATGACTCCTGAGCTTGATTGACTCTTGGCCGTTTCTGATAGGTCCAAAAGAAAAGCTAGAAGCCAATCGGGTAAGAATGTCACTTCCCAGTGTCATAATTCATTTGCATAAAGTTGAGAAAATTAAAAATCGCGCCCTGCCATTTTAAACGAATGGTCACCTGTCCTGTTGTCGCTTTCCAATGTGAACGCAGGGTAACCCACCCAACCCAGCCGAGCGTGTCTGCTTTATCTTTTAGCATTGTGGCTCCAACCCAGCAGAAGCTAGCTGTTAGCATTGTAGCTAACATGCCTTAACCCTGTCTAACCTGGGTACTGTCTCTGCTAGCATTGTTGCTCCAACTCTTCTAAGTCACATTGTTAGCAGTTTTGTAAATTGCGTGCATGTTAGTAAATTAAATGAAGTTGAAATATCTTGGGTTCATACTTTCTGCCATCAAGTACAAGTCTAAGTAGATTTATGAAACACTGTGATTTGTTTTTATTTCATTTTTCACACGTGTCGTATGAGTTCATTGGTAATTTCTGTCAGTCGTTCTCTAGAAACCAATAACAGGGAATACTCACAGATCTGACCGTATCACTATTCTCATTCCAGTTCCTTCTTCTTTCAGTGGATCAACTTTACATACCCCCAAAGACTGGACCATGAAGCTACGAGAAGACGATCAGACGATCAGACGCAGGACAGAAGGTGGGTGTAACAGAGATTCCATAGGACCTGATGGCCCTTCAGAAAACTGTCAGGACCTTTATTAACAAGAGGACAGAATATGGCATGTTCATCTCACCAGAACACATCAGCATGTATGGAGAAGACAGATTGAAAAGGTCACACAGATTGCTGGGGCAACTCTGAAGGGGTTGAAGGCCTTCACATAAAAGGTTAATTTGCCCTTAGTACAGCAATATCAGCAATAATACCACACAGTAAAGCTGGAATTAGCAAAGAAAAATAATCATGTTCTATCTGCATACAGTTTAAAGCATGGTGGAGGTAGGATCCTTTTGTCCTGAGATATTGCTGTCATTTTGCTCTACTGTGTAAATATAAATACATCAATAGTAACATAAAGAACTGAATTTCCTTTTAATGCTCTTTAATGCTATATTTCCAAATTTTAACAAACAGGAAACAAACATTTGGAATAACAGAAAAAAAAAGCTTTGACTCTTTTGATTTTTTGTCCATATGAAATCCCAATCTCTCCTTAGTCCAACATAAACTAAACTGCAAGTACTTCCTCAGTTCAGGTAACCCTCACTCCACAGCCATTTCAACCTGCACTCATCTACTTGTAGTTATGTTTTATCCCTCCTTCATCCCATTCACACCCATTCCTTTTATTTCATGCCAAATCCATATAGTTTCTGTTTTTTAATTGCTACATACAAATTACATACAAATCATCAGTTCATGTAACTGAGTTCTAATCTACAGTCATCCTGAATTTCTCTTGATTATTTGTAGTTATTTTGTCATCCCTCTTTCCTCCCATTCCCATATACAGCTCTGAAAAAAAATTAAAAGATCACTTCAGGTCCAAATCAGTTTCTGATTTTGCTATTTATAGGTAAATGTTTGAGTAAAATGAACAGTTTTGTTTTATGCTATACAATACAGACAACATGCAGAAAATGAGAAATGGCTGAAATAAATAATAACAAAAAAGCTTTCAGACCTCTAATAATGTAAAAGAAAAGAGGTTAATGTTAATGAAGTTCAGAAATCAATATTTTTTGGAATAATCCTGGTTTTTAATCACAGTTTTCATGCATCTTGGCATGTTCTCCTCCGCCAGTCTTACACACTGCTTTTGGATAACTTTATGACA
This sequence comes from Astyanax mexicanus, assembly GCF_023375975.1. Classification (NCBI taxonomy): domain Eukaryota; kingdom Metazoa; phylum Chordata; class Actinopteri; order Characiformes; family Acestrorhamphidae; genus Astyanax; species Astyanax mexicanus. Next base: position 21,895,027 of record NC_064432.1, on the reverse strand, counting down.
CTTCTGGTGCAAAATTCAAGCAGTTCACTTTGGTTTGATGGCTTGTGATCATCCATCTTCCTCTTGATTATATTCCAGAGGTTTTCAATTTGGTAAAATCAAAGAAACTCATCATCGCTCATCTAATTGTTGTTTTATCTTCCCCCATTCGTCCTAATTAGCTTTAAAACTATTTTGTGTTCCTTCGGGAAATGAATGTTTCTAGTTTTAGTTGTGTTCTCTAGTTATATGTAGTGTCTGCATATTTTTGAGCATGTGATGTAGCACTACAGCTACATCGCCACCGTCCTTCACGTTGCAGTTTACCTAGGATGCAGCCTACACTGTGGAATGTCCAGAATGTGTAGATCTTCCTCTGTCCCAACACTAATGCTCCTCACTTCACTCTACAGAGGTTTGATAAAGGTCAGTCCTCTAGATCAGGCTGGAGGGGGCTTTATGTATTGTGGTTTTATTGCGCTGGGATTTATTTATCAGGCCGGCGGGTTCCTCCTGGAGCTCCATCAGCGTGATGATGCAGAATTAAGCATGTGATTTACAGTGATTGACAGTTCTGCTCTGTTTCTCCGCTCCTTTAGGAACTGATGGCACTTTGTCATCGTTTGCGTGTCATGGAGACCTTGGGGTCTGGAGAGTTAATGACTGGTGCCAGATCGGTTTGGCCGAAGCCCCTGCAGAACGTAGCGTGTGATTGAGTGAAGAGGCAGCAGATAAAGCCTGTCTCTCTCGCTGTCTCCTTTTGTGGCTGACTCTCTGCAGAGTAATTGCCTCAACAAGGTCAACCGTAAATACAGGAAACCTGCAGGGGGTTCTGAGGACACGGCGGCTCCAGCTTTAGAAGCTGAAAGACGCTGGGAGAACCTGTCACTGTACAGCACGTCTCCTCAAATAACCAAATCTAATTCAACAAGTAGATTTATAGCAGCAGATCAGTCTTTTCCATTGTAAGGAAAATGGTAACTCTGTATTGTAGAGAAGTGGGCGGAGCTTCTGGACATGGTGATCATAAGGCTTGTGTTGTGTACAGTAGTAAAGTTGTAATGGGTATTAGTGAATATAGTAACTCTGTATTGTAGTAGAGAAGTGGGCGGAGCTTCTGGACATGGTGAACATAAGACTTGTGTTGTGTACAGTAGTAAAGTTGTAGTAAAGTGGTATTAGTGAATATAGTAACTCTGTATTGTAGTAGAGAAGTGGGCGGAGCTTCTTCTGGTCATGGTGAACATAAGGCTTGTGTTGTGTACAGTAGTAAAGTTGTAAGGGGTATTAGTGAATATAGTAACTCTGTATTGTAGTAGAGAAGTGGGCGGAGCTTCTTCTGGACATGGTGATCATAAGGCTTGTGTTGTGTACAGTAGTAAAGTTGTAATGGGTATTAGTGAATATAGTAACTCTGTATTGTAGTAGAGAAGTGGGCGGAGCTTCTTCTGGTCATGGTGAACATAAGGCTTGTGTTGTGTACAGTAGTGAAGTTGTAAGGGGTATTAGTGAATATAGTAACTCTGTATTGTAGAGAAGTGGGCGGAGCTTCTGGACATGGTAAAAAGGCTCGCTTTGTGTACAGAGATTACAGACCTTCAGACTTTCCTGATTTGGGATTGCATTATTATTATAGTAATATTAATTCAGATTTTGAGCCAAAATAATCCATTAAGTAAATCCTGAGCAGTTACAGTATCCCTGCGTATCAAGCCTGTATTTACATGATTTCCCACAATCCTCAGCTTGTAAAACGCAGCTCATCCAGTGATACAGAATAAATGCTTTCCAAAATCAGGAACGTCGTGTGACTCACAGCCTGTCGCTGCTTCATCTCTCTGACGTTCTGTCACAGCAGAACCGGCTCGTCACTTTAGAACACAATCCATGTTGTCATTTCCCCAAGGTGTTCTTCCTCCTCCTCCTCCTCTTCCTCACGCTGGGCTTTGATCTGCTCTGGAAGAGTTTAACAAACAGCACACCAGCCTGTTTACCCTGCTGTAACCCAGCAGAGTGAATCACTGACTCCTATTTAACTCCATTTGGATTATTTTTAGGAAATTATTAAATTTCACTCTGATTCAGTTACCTCTGTACGATTCAGAATGAATCAAAATGCTTCACTGAATGTTAAATTCCTTGTTCAGAGTGGAGGTTTGAGATGAACTAATTCAGAGTGAGGGTTTGAGATGGACTGTATATATCAGTTATTGTAAAAAAAAAGGCCATGATTTGGAATGAGAAACATTGTGGAAAGCATCTCAGCAGTTGCTGTATCATACAGAGAGGCAGTTGATGAGTTCTCCAGGATTCTGGGAGACAGATTAACTTTCTTCAGGCTTTTAAGGAAAAAAAAACACAACTGTGCCTTTTTTGGAGGAGTTTAGAGATCGGCTGAAATAATTGGAGACTTCCTTTGCTTTTTTAGTAAAGTACTTTCGAAAATTAAAGGAATACTCAGAACAAGTAAATCATTAATAATTTTAATTTAAGTTTTTAGCTTTTATCTCCATTCACCCCATTCATAGAGGACTCACTCTAGTGTTTAACAGTGATTTAACGGGAGGAGAAAAAGTGGTTAGAGTCTCTATAATCAGCCCTGGTCGTGCAGGAGTTGTTCTCTCTCTTTCTTTGATCCATTGGCTGTGGGTAACCTCTGCTCCTGACTCCCAGTCGCCGACTGGATCAGATATTTAGCATGCCAAATATTTGCTGGGTGTCTGCGACTCATCAAGCGTCTTTCAGGAGTTCACACTGCACTACTGAGCGAGCGCTGAGAGATCCCCGATTTGCCTCCAAGCAGAGTTTTGTCGACGATCAACGAAAAACTGTGTGCGACTGAAAACACTGGGCTAAAATCGTATAATAGTGTAAAACTGCCATTTGTAGCCAGCTAGCTCCTACACCATCAGGGCCAGCTCCTTTCCTTGCATTCATCCTGCTCAGAATGTGAAAAATTCAGTTCAGGGTGGAGAGTGTATAGTGGAGAGTGGGTGATCTTGGGGTGGAGGATCTGTTTTTAAAGAGACCTCCTTGTTCTCCCTGGTCAAAACGAGCTTTCGACATTTCCTTATTTTCTGCCCAACATCTCTCCGCTGTATCTGCTGAAATAACTGTGGATTAATTGTGAGCCATTAGCCGAGATTAACTACGACCATCAGAACGAGCTCTTCCCGCAATCCATTTAACTCAGTGTTTCTGCATGCAGCCTTCTTCATACTGCAAGCTAATGAGACTCACTACTGTCTGCCTGCAGATTTCTGTCCCCACTGCACTGAATCACCATTAATCCCATTAGCACTCTGTTAGCCTAGCTACTGCTTTGGACCTAGCCGGGTGAACCCTCTTCTGCTGCTAGTCGGGGTAATGGACTGAACGTAGTTGAGTCCATTAGTAGTTGAGTGCTGTTTCTAAATAGATAAACAGAGTGCTCTTTGCATTTTTAGCTTAAATTTATGGTGCTAGTTTTATCATAGTAGCATAGAGATTATTAGCGCAAATGATGACAGATAATAATTTAAGACACAACAGCATTGTTGGAAGTGTGGGATTGCAATGCTATTCAGAAAGCTGGTAAAAGTTACCAGAAACAATAAATGATTCAATATTGAGTTAATATTAGCAATACTAAATAAGCTACACAAACAGAAGTAGGGTACTCGCTACTTGATTTTGTGGTTGTCTCCACCAAGACAAAACTTAAAAGTTAAAATAACATGCTGCGTGTTCCCTTGTTAAAACAAGCTATGTGGGACGAACCACTAGCTAATATTGCCCTGGCTTATCGTGGGGTTCCTCAGTGTAGCGCTGCCGCAAGCGGTTAGCTACTAATGCTAATGCTAATGACATCTAAGCTTGCTGTAAATAAACAAAAGTGCTTTACTCACACAAATAAACAATTTTCAGAAGAGAAATCTGTGTAGATTAACATCCAGCGCTCATTTGACTTGTTTGACTCATCTGAAAAGTTTTTTGTTTTTTAAGAATTAAGTTTTGTTTACTAAGCTTAGCTTAGCTTCACAGGTTTTGCTACCACGTCACAAGACCTGCTGAATTAGAAGGAAAACTTGGCGACAACTCAGTTCCTACTACTAGTTACCAGTGTTGCATAAAATGCGCCTTATACTCTTATGCGCCCTATGTATGAAAATAGACCAGAAAATATACGTTTATTGATGGTGTGCTTTTTAAACCGGTGCACCTTATAGTGTGAAACAAGAGGGTTAAAGGATGTGACCAACACAACAACACGTACAATAGAAAACCACGCCCAACAGGACAAACTTAATAAAGCCCCACCCCTCATTTATGTGTCATTCCCAAACAAAGTGTTTCCAAACTTTAGCATGCCACTGTAAAATTCATGACACAGGAAGGCAGGGTCAAGCCTAGGTGTATCACAAAACACACTTTCTTTACACACACACACACACACATCCACACACACTCAAACCAGCTGGATACCTATTCAGCAGCATCACGTATGAACAGGGTCTAATTGGTGCTCGGCTGCTGCACCTCTCGGACAGGATGGCAGTAATTCCTCCGCGCTGCTCACAGGCCTGAATCCTTCATCGATCAGATCGACTCTATCTCAGAGACACTTCCAGCTGGATACGACCCATATTCTCACAATAAAGCCCTGATAGAGCCGCCCTTTTTCAGCACACTGCCTGTAGACAACAGTAACAAACCCCAGCGGCAATAATTACAGAGCCCAGTTTAACCCTTCCCAAACTTCACAGTCTAAACTAAACAAGACACGTTCAGATTTACAAAACAGAAAGTATGGGTTCTTAAATGATTGTCAATGGTACAGACTGTGCCATACGGTTCTGTGCCTGTCCAGACCCATTAGACAGGTTATGGTGTCTTTTTCCATTTGCTGTGTTGCTAAATCAGGTCCTAAATTGCATGTAATTCTGTACATTCTATCATTTTTATACATTTAAACAATTGCTGTCAAAAGATGTTTTTAGTCTCACATTTTCACTAAGGGAATACTAACTAACTTTGAAGTAAAGCACCAAGAGTATTCCCACTGGGAAACAGCCTCGATCAACAATGCTAATGCAGCATTAGCATGCTAGATATGGGCCTTGAGTTAACTTTCCTGGTTATGGCCCTTGTCCTACATTGCTGTTAGCATGCGTTCCAACTTTGGCTTCATCCCATATCACTGAATGCACAGAATGCAATGAGGACAAATCAGAGGTCAATAAGTCCTCCCACCAAATGATTTGGTGTCCCCAATAATGGGTAACAAACCATGTTAGGGAAACTGATTTTGTACGCATTTCATGCTAAACTGTGTCTGTGTGGCAAAAGACACCAGAATTGAACAGTTTAAATTTTACATTTTGTTCATTGTTTTGACTGCTAACCTAAAGTAATGTTATCTTTCTTCAAACAGTCGTAAATTGAACCTTGAATAAAAAATCAGCCACTAACTGCTCACATTTCTTTTCTCCCTAAACTCCTGCTCCTCGTCCTGCTCCAGCAACTCTGAACTGAGAGCATTTATCACTTCCTGTACAGTCCTGTATTCCATCACCATGAATAACAGCATGTCCTGATTGAGCAGCAGGGCAGTGCAGATGTGATGGCTGAGGAAGAGTGGGCTGTGAGTGATGAGGAGATGATGTTAATATAAATCATATAAGTAGGAAAAATCCGTCAGAAAGAAGAACTGGTGTCTAGACACGAGATAAAAGCCTGTCCATTTGGCACTGAATGTCAGGAATGACTGATTAGGGGACTGGTCACTGGTTGGCACAGTGGGTAAGAGTGCACTGCTAATAATGCCAAGATCATGAGCATACCCACAGATCTGTTTTATTCAAAAAGTCTGAGAACAGAATCAGAAACGTTCTGTAGAGACGAGAGTTCGGTCACCTTCGTCTGAGAGACTCACGTCAGGGCTAGTTCACGTCAAAGCCGCTCCTCAGAGTCTTTCTTAACTGAATAAAACAGCGGTCACTTAACTCTCGCTCTATAATACGACCTCACTCATGTGTCTGTCTGACCCCGTCACTGCTCAGGTGTCAGGTTGCCAGGTTTGAGCACATTACTGAATGAGGTGAATTATTCATGAGTCCACTAAAAAGCTCATTAGGGAATTAGAGCAGTGCGTTTTTTAGCGCCCTCGGACGCTCGTATAGCATTTAGACATGTTTTCAGGCAGGGCACGTGTGTGAGCAGGTGCATTAATACACTGAAAGGAGAATAAATGTCCTTCACTCTTCTTTATATCAGTTGATGTGAAGCTGAATGTGAACGTGGGTCTAATGTAAATCCATGATATTTAGAAACAGATCAGCATCTTTTTTAATTTACAGTTTATTAAAGGAATGTCCCATTATAATCCACCCCAACCTCCTGCCTCCACATTGACAGCAATGGTCATCAGGTTATTCCTTTAGAGCAGAGATCCCCAACATTTTTTAACTTACAGCCCACACAAACATTTAATGGATTATTTTAAAATCAATCCAGACATCCCACCTCTCACAAGACTACTGTGATTCTCCCATATATTGATAGAGGGTCCCTGATGCTACTAAATCATCTACTGGAAATCGCTTGTGCATTTTTGGGAACCATCAAGTGAGAATATTTGACACAGAGGACATTCTGATTGGTCTGTTTCACCTATCAGTGTGCTCTTTATGCAGAATTTACATAATTATTGGTCTCTCCTTGGGCCCTATTTTTGTGATCTGTAGGCGAGAGATCAATCCTGCACCATATAGCTTGGTTTGGGTGTGTCATTGTGTCTTTGCTATCGTAACGACAGGAAAAGTAAACATTGTGCAGTTCGAAATGCCAAAAAAGCATGTACTAATTACTTTTATTAATCATGGGTGTGTTTGGGGTGTAACATGAAATAAACCAATTAGGGTGTCACTTGCCATTTCCTTTAAGAAGACTTTGGCAGATTGCTTTTTTAATGGCGAATGAAAATAGACGGTTGGCAGGGTGTAAGATTGCAACAAGCATCACGATGCACCTTGCACAGGGTGTAAGATGGGGCCCATGTGTTAAGACCTATTACTCAGGGATTTACACTCAGCAACTCCATCTCCTGCCCATGTCCTTCCAGTGCCCCTGTCCAATGTCTTGTACATGCCTCTTTCATTTACCCAGAGAGTCCTGTTCAATTTCCTGTCCTGCCTCTTAACTGCAATGTCTTCTCACTCCACCTGGACAGTGACCTTCCAGGTCTCCTGTCCAATGCCATGTACACAAGGCTTTTTCAAGGCATTTGGTGCTCCAATTGATTGGTTTGCAACAGGCCTGTCTGTACATGCTCCTCCTGTATTTTCTCTTATCTGAACCCCTGCATAATGTCTCTTGTCCATCCCGCCCCTGTTCAGTCTCTTCTTCATTCTCCTGTCTAGTCTTCTATCCATATCCAGGCTTCTAACCATGTCCCTGCCTTGTCTTCTGCCCAGACTACTGTCTAGTCTTCTGCCTCGGTTTAGTTTCCTGTCCCTGACTCTGTACAAAGTCTTGTCTTCTACCATGTATAATCTCTAATCTGTGACTCTGACCAATGTCTTGTCCATGCCCATGATCTGTGGCTCTGTGTCTTCACCCTGTCTTTTATTCTGTGCAGTCTCCAGTCCGTGGTTCATAGTTTCAGCTGTAGCAGACTTTTCTCTCTGGTGATGAGCTGCTGTAGTGACGTGTTGTTGCCTGAGCTCTGGGTGGGCTAGAAACCAACCTGTCATCACTTTGCAATGACCATAGGGTCTGTCTCATAGGAGTCTCTGTGAGTGTGTGTGTGTGTGTGAGTGTGTGTGTGCTTTATGATAAACATAACTTGTCGTGGTGATGTTGTGTGGGTGTGAACAAGCTGACATTCCTTTAGTTTGCCAGCGAAACCTGAGCTTCACTCTGATGATTTTAGAGCTAGAAATAACTTTTGATTTCTGTAGAGCCTTTATGTTTTTGAAGAACCCAACATAAACATTTTGTGTACCTTTATGTTGGACGGAATCGACCCAAAAAGTGTTATACCAGAATATGTTTTATATGTTCGATTCTTCAAATTAGCACTTCTTGCTTAGATGACAGCATTGGACATCGGTTTCATGAGGTAGAATCACCTGGAATTCAGGCTTTCAGTTAACAGCTGTGCTGAACTCGTCAAGAGTTGATTACTTGAATTTTTGTCTCTTAATGTGTTTGAGAGCATCAGTTGTAATGTTGAGAAGTTGAGTTGGTATACAGTGAATAGTGAATATTTGAGTAATGTTCTAATCCAGATTATGAGAATCAAGAACTACTCAACTTACAGAAAAAATACTTTAAAATGAAATGAAATGTAAAAAACTAAAAGTATCCTCAAGTGCAATCACCGCAAAGACCATCAACAACGATATGATGATGGAACTGGCACTCATCAGGACTGCCCTAGGAAATGAAGAGCAAGAGTTCCCTCTGTTGCACAGGAGAAGTTCGTCAGAGTAACCAGCCTCAGATACCGCAGGAGTATTTTAGTTTGTTTAACACTTTTAAGATACTACATGATTCCTTATATGTGTGCAGTATTAATTTAGCTCCTCCCATTCCTGCTGATGTTATAAGGTGTATTAATTATATGAAAGTGAATTACAGCAGCTGTTATTGTATGAAATCGCAGGTTATAGATGGAGCTGAGGATTGTGGGTAAAGATTGGAGGATGTTCATCGCCTGCAGCAGTTTGCACTGTCCAGACCCCCATGACCTCCTGACCAAGGACACAGTGGGAGGTGTTACAGCCCTCTGGACACAACCTGACCTGTAGATCTGTCCGAGAGGAAGACTGCCGATCTAGTGAAGAGAGGTCACACACTCTAATATGTAATTGGACCGGCTTTATCTTTGATTTCTATAAGCTTCTGCAATATCACAAGATTTATTTCATTCCAGTGTTGCTGGATTAATCTATTAATTTTTCACCAAGATCTTTCAGCAGCATTGATGATGGTAGAGTCTGACCACTGCACAAAGCAGCTCTTCTCCATCCAGCACATCCCAAAGATTCTCAATGAGGTTAAGATCTGGACTCTGTGGTGAACTCTCTCTCAATCCATGTGTGAAAATGATCAATGATGATCTCATGCTCCCTAAATCACTCTTTCACAATTCCAGCCCCATGAATCCTGATATTATCATCTTATATGGAATATGAAGAAAAAATCCATTGATGGAATAACCTGGTCTATATTCAGTATATTCAGGTAGTCAGCTGACCTCATTCTTTCAGCACATACTGTTGCTGAACCCAGACCTGACCTATTGCAGCAACTCCACATCATAGCTCCGCCCCCACAGGCTTGTACTGTAGCTGCCTCTCTTCCTACCCTGATGCTCCATCACTCTGGAACAGAGTAAATCTGGACTCAACAGACCTTTACATGACTTTCTTCCACTGTACCAGAATCAAATCTTTATACTCTTTTGCTAATTAAAAAGTTTTTTTTTCTGATTACTCTTACTGATTAGTGCCTTTCTTAAGTCTACACAAGTGTTTAGTTCCTTTATTCCCTTGAGTTTCCTAATTTGGCCCTTCTGAAACAGAATAACGTATTTTCTACGGCCACAGGATCACAGTGTCTTTCCACACCGTTGTTTAATAAATGAGAAGCTTCTCCCTGCATCAGGTAGGGTTAAATAACTTGTGGCCAGCTGAAACATTATAATCACCCATGCAGTAATTATTAGCCAATGGGAAGCTCTTACCTATTTGCTTAGTTGAATTCAGAGGGGGACCTTTTTTTGACCAGGAAGTGTAATAAGTAAAATACCTAACAACCCAACTAGAAAAGTTGTAATTAAATGTCAATAATTCAATAATAAAGTAGATGATAAACCTAATAATTATAACCCAGTAATGTTGATGATTAAATATGTAAAACAGCTATTCAGTTAGAGAGAATAAACCATTCAATAATAATAATTAATAATATAAACTAGATAATAGCTAATAAATAACAATAATCTCAGTGAAAATAAAATGTAAATAATTATTAAATAAATAAACAAGAAAATAAACTTCATGAATTCATTACGTAATATAACTAGCTAATTACATGTCTAAATAACTTGATACTCCAGCTAATATAATATCCAATTTAGCCAGTAAAATGCTTGATTACGTTGGTAGTAAACCAGCAAATGAATTCATTAACTAATTGTATATATATATATATATAAACCTTCTTTCCTAGTCAATCAGTCCATCACTGATCAGAACCCACAGACAGAGGCTTCAGGCTGAGACTATAATGCTGTGTGTGCACTAGATGGTGCTGCTGACTCAATCACACTTTTCGCCAGCAGGTTTTATTCACAGCCAAGTTTGTTATAAGATGCTGTTACTGGTCTTATTGATCTTACTGGTATTACTGGTCTTACTTTATGGGATGTGCTGCAGTGAATTCAACCCAACATAACTCTCTAGTGGAACAAGTTAACAGAAAACCTTAGAATAAACGACTTTAAAACAGTGTAACTCTTGCCACCACTCTGTAAACACCTCTTCACCATGGTAACCTCATAACAACACATCAGAGATCAAACTCTAGTCCTTTCAACACCTTAGCAGCCAACAACTATACCGCAGGAACACTTAGCAACAGCCTATTAACACATTGGGCACTTCTTAACAGCACCATAGCAATGGCATAGCAGCACCTTAGTAACCACCTAGCAATGCCATAGCAACCAACACTTTAACTTAATACCATTTAATAACAACTTAGCAGCCAACAGTTACCAAATAACTGTCACTTAGCAACACCATAACAACCATTCATCAGCAACCAACAGCTATAGCATAAGAACACATAGCAACAGCTATTAAGCACTGGGCAACACCACAACGAACACCTGGTGATACCATAGTAAATGCATAGCAACCACCCATCAGCACCATAGCAACCGCTTGGGATACCAACAGCTTCAGCTGTGCAGTAAATGCTGTTTTCCAGTTGTTAATGTTTAGATTTTGTTTTTTTTTTTGCTCAGTGTAATGCACTTTCTGTGTGTGTGTGTGTGTGTGTGTGTGTGTGTGTGTGTGTGTGTGTGTGTGTGTGTGTGTGTATAGTGTGTGTGCGGTGGGGAGGGTTATAGTGTGTGTGTGTGAGGTTTTATGTTCTCAGGCGTACTCTGTTCTCTCTAAGCTGTTCTAATGATCAGTTTGGTGCCAGACACGCGACTGTTCCGGTGTGAATTTCGAGATTTTTCTGAGGGATAAGTTCCTAATCTTCTTGGTCAAAATCAGTCAGATCAGTTGTTTGGGCATGTGGGCTGAAATTCATGTGTGTGTGTGTGTGTGTGTGTGTTTTCTCTGTTTTAACTGATTATCCTAAAAAATAACTGAAATAATTCATAAACTTCTATTCTATTGCATAATAATAATGATAATCATGCGAACTCCTGTGGGAGAGGAAGTTTAGGATTTAAAAATGCAGAAGTGACAGAGCTTCGCATGCTCACTGTTTAGTAAGCTTGTAGACGTAAACGTCTCTGAGATGTTGCAGTGTACAGCAGGCTTACTCTCAGGTTCCTGATGGAGAAACGGAAGAAATTTATGGAGAAATCTCCATAAATATTGAGCAACAGTTCTTTTACACTACAAATAATAACTAAAAAAATACAGAGTGGTTGCACAGCGACCAGCATGAGGAAAGAGGGATAAAAAAAACTAGTAAAAAGACGAGTAAAGGTCAGGAAGACTATGGGACGTGCACTGAAGGAGCACAGTTTGCTTCTCTATGTCTTTGGTGTGAGTGAAAATAGATGAGTGCAGTTCAGTATAGCTGTTGATTAAAGCTCAGTTTGTGGTGGCTTTTGGGACCATAGCAATAAATGTAAGGAACGAGAAAGTAAAAAATGACTACAGATGTGAGTGAAAATTAATCAGTGACTGGTTAAAACAACGCCAAATAGAGGAGTGTGTGACAGTATTCAAGATTCAATTCAAGATTCAAATTGTTTATTGTCATGTGCTCAGTAAGAAACAAGTTTCCTCGTACAATGAAATTCTTTCTTTGCTCCTTGCCAAGTATACCGTGTGAAGATAAAAGTAGAAAATATACAATAAAGAATGAAATAAACTAAATAAATATAAATATTAAATTGGTGTTAAATTTACATTCAGGATGGAAATATATACATGAAAACAGTAATGTGTTATGGAAATTATTTACAAGTAAGTACATGTTATCTGCAGCAGTGGATTATGAAAAAAGTGCAAAACGTTCAGTAGCAATTATACATTTTTGCAGTAAAGTGAGCATGTGCCTCTGAGAAATAATGAGGAATGAAAATAAAGTGACAAATAAACGAGTGCAGGTCAAAACCATGAAGGTCCACAAGGTCAGATAAGTCTCTGACTTTTCATCTACATGCTGTTTAAGAACTCCAGCGGCACTGCTGCAGTGTCTCATTCACTAATACCAGCACAACACACAATAACACCTCATACACCACCACCCTGCTAATCACTACTCAACTGGGACGCACTCATACTCTCTGGGACTCTCAGACACTGACGTATGGCTGTGGCATCACCAGGTTTTGAACCTGCATACTCCCTATGTGATTTATCATGAATTTTACAGGTCAGCCATTGTATTTGTTTATTAAATAAGAGAAATCAGCTTCTATTGTGTGTCAGAATCTGCTGATATCTGGGTGCTGTGTTTCAGACTGGAGCTCAGAGATAAGATTAACAACATCTTACACAACTTCTAGAGCAGAGAGTGGCCTACTGAGTCAGAACAGCAGCAGAGAAAGCCTGCTGAGAGAAGCTTATTTGGAGAATTGTGGGAAAAAGAATATGACAGAACATTGTTTAACTGAGACTTCAGTGCTTAGAGCAGATTACGTAACACTCACTTACCCAGAGAGCTCAGAATCTGCTCTCTCTCAGTGGACCATTGTTCAGTGATAAATACTGTAATGCAAGGAAGAGATCAAGCATAACATTACAATCACTTGTTTTTACACTTTTGTCAGGTTTTACAGATGAACAACTTGAAGGCTACGTTCAAATGAAAGTGCACCTTTATTTTATAGAGTACAGCAGATTTCACCAATAAACATCATATTTAAATATGTCCTTCACACAAAGCCCTTCTTTAAACCACCTCTGCTTTTTCCAGTCGGTCAGCAAATCCAGCAGTTGACCTGTGAACTCTGGATTTTGAACCCAAAGCCCCTCTAAATAGATTAGACTCCCAGCAGTGCCTTTGTCCAAATGCAATCAGCTTACCATAGATTTACAATGCAAATAAAGGTGACTTATTATCCCACTGTAGTCTTAGCGCTCTTAGCGCTGATGCTAACTGCTCACAAACATGTTTATACTCCTAAGATCCGAACTCTTGCATGGCATGCATTTTTTATTCTTTTTGCTGTTTGGGCTAATCATGTATCTTTTTACCTGATGTAGTTTCTGAGAAAAATGATGTCCACTTATGATACAGAACACAATGAAGTCAGAATTGTGCAAAACATTTTTGTGCCTGAACACAGCAGCATTTTCAGTGCAAAACTAAAAAAAATGTAGAAACAACAATTGTGCCCCTTTGAGAAATATGGCTCATTTGAAGTGTTGCTTGAAGTGTTGCTTTTGCTTGTAGAGCAAAATTTACTGTTGTGGTCTAGACGGCCAAAAATGCAATGTCCACGCATGTGGACGCCAGGTCCTGGGAGGTTAAAATTCATCTTACTCAAACAGTTCAGTTTCACTAGTTTCTGGAGCATTGCTGTGAGGATTTGATTGATCGCATTCAGCTGTTGGGTTGTAATGTACAGGTGCATCTCAGAAAATATATTACAGGGGTGTCCAAACTACGGCCCGCGGGCCATTTGCGGCCTGTTTCCTTTTTTGGAGCGGCCCGCGAGGTATTTTAGAAATAGAATGAAAGTTGGCCCGCTGTTAAGCAGGTTTTTATAATGTGAGATTCAAAGTTTGAACGCTAGGTGTCAGAAACGGGCCAAAGAGTCTAAAAGCGGAGAGAGTGCGCATTTCTAGTGCAGAAAAACGGGCCAAAGAGTCTAAAAGCGGAGAGAGTGCTCATTTCTAGTGCAGAAAAACGGGCCAAAGAGTCTAAAAGCGGAGAGGGTGCGCAGTTGTAGCACAGAAAAACGGGCCAAAGAGTCTAATAGCGGAGAGGGTGCGCATTTCTAGCACAGAAAAAATGGGCCAAAGAGTCTAAAACCGGAGAGGGTGCGTATTTCTAGCACAGAAAAACGGGGTAAAGAGTCTAAAAGTTGCCATAATTAAGGAGTTTAACATTAAGAGACATCATGAAATTAAACATCAATTTGAAAAATCTTAGTTTACACAACACTGTCAAAGATAAAGATAGTAAGTCAAGTAAAATGGTGTGTAAATGAAATAATCAGGAAAATGTATTATTTAAAGTGGTATATTTCATTATTTGTTTTATTACGGAGTCTGTGGCCCGTGACTTCAAATATATTTCTCCTTCTGGCCCCCAACAAAAAAAGATATATTATATAGATGTATTAAACACAGATTGATCTACTTTTAACGTTTATTTCTTTTATTGTTGATGATTATGACTTACAGCCAATAAAAACCCAAAAATCAGTGTCTCAGAAAATTTGAATATTATGTAAGTTTGACGTTTGTCAGTGTGGGCAGTGTGCCAATCCTGCTGGAAAATGAAATCCGAGTCTCAGCAAAGGGAAGCATGAAGATTTTAAGATTTTGGAAAACTTTGCGGGAAAACAATGAACTGACTTTGGACTTGATATAACAGTAAATATGAACAGTAACTTTACTGGAGTTTCTGTTTCTTTACCCTCCTTTACAGTTTAATTCTGTGGGGCTTTATACCCTTCTAGTCCACGACTGGCATTACAGTAGGCATCATCTGCATCAAACTCTCATATTCAGCACCTCTCAGTATGGACTTGTGCTTTTTCAGGACTGTGTCAGCAGTCTGCAACATGAAGTAGCTGAATCTGTTCATTATAAAGGGTGTGTGCAGATTAGATTTAAGCGTATGGTGTATGAGTAACGCTGCTGTTTCCCGGTTTGGATGGTGTTTATGTGAACTTTGTGTGTTTGAGGTCAGTCTGTAAGGGAGTGTGTGTGTGTGTGTGTGGGGGGGGGGGGGGGGTTGATTCTAATTGCAGAAATGAAACAAGTTTCATCAGTTCATCTTCAGTTCACTGGATCATTCTCAGAAACACAATATAAACACACACACACATGCAGCTCTGGAAACAAATAAGAGAGCACTTCAGTTTCTGAATCAGTTTCTCTGATTTTGCTATTTATAGGTTTATGTTTGAGTAAAATGAACATTGTTGTTTTATTCTATAAACTACAGACAACATTTCTCCCAAATTCCAAATAAAAATATTGTCATTTAGAGCATTTATTTGCAGAAAATGAGAAATGGCTGAAATAACAAAAAAAGATGCAGAGCTTTCAGACCTCAAATAATGCAAAGAAAACGAGTTCATATTCATAAAGTTTTAAGAGTTCAGAAATCAGTATTTGGTGGAATAACCCTGGTTTTTAATCACAGTTTTCATGCATCTTGGCATCATGTTCTCCTCCACCAGTCTTACACACTGCTTTTGGATAACTTTATGCCTTTACTCCTGCTGCAAAAAGAGTTCAAAGAGTTCAGCTTGTTTTTATGGCTTGCTGCAATTGCCAAAATCATTAGACTCCTACTCCTACAACTTTCCGCATATTATGGGGAATTTCCATTGGTTCTATTGGCTAGACCATTAATTATGGAGAAAAGTCAAAAACTAAATTGAGATACATGTTTTATGTCCAACAGCAGTGATACAGCCATGTAATTATTTAATTATGTAATTAATGATATAATAATCCGTGTAACACTACAGACATTTATAACTGTTCCTTACAAATCCTTAACAGATGCTTCAACACAAAGGCCAGAAAGGTCTGAGGACATTAAAAGTGAACACAGTGCTTTTTTTGTTTTTGTAAATATTTTTATTATACTATACAAAGATTCAGTATTAAAAATATACACTACTGTACAATACAGATTTACAGTCCGCTCTCATCAGTGCTTACAAAGTAAAGGTGATTATGTGCAAATACAAGTCTCTTATATGCAAACTATGTACAGAATAAAGTAAAGGGACATTCAGTGTGATATAAATAAGGCACTATTAACAATCGTACAGGACTTTCTCTCCCAGACACATCAGCCATGACTCCGTTCTCACTGTTCCTTAAATAGTAGCTACTGTGTGTGTGTGTGTGTGTGTGTGTGATATAGGGACAATAATTTAAAAAGAGGACACACCAAATATTTGGCAACCAATTTATTTGGTCAAAAATGGCAAAAAAGCATTTCCAGCATTCGGCCGTTTAAGTAAAAAGTAATAATTTATGCTGAACAATGACGTTTATGATGATGTGATCAAATCTGGTTTTAATAAATATTGTGAAATTGTAGTATTGTATTGTTTTTTTCTTTGAATATCAACAAAAAAAACATTTAGGCCATGTAAATTATGCAATGGTGAAACAAAAAAATATATATATATTTTTCACTATTCAGTATTCAGCCAAATTTTTTATTATTTTTTTCACTCTTTAGATTCCACCCCTTATGTCCCTAATTAAAAATCCTTGTAAAATATAATATGCTATTATATTAACAATATATTATACAATTCTCAATTCTGTGATGAAAGATCATCCAAAATGATCTCGTTATGACGCTGTGCGCTCATCTTTTTTTGGTGGTGATGTTCAGAACCTGGCTGTTGGTTTATAAGGGTGTGGGTCAGCATGGCGTGGCTCTGTGGTGATGTTGGTGATGTTGGTGGTGGTGATGATGGTACTGCTGGTGCTGAGTGTGAGTTTGGGCGGGGTCAGAGGCTGCTGTACTGTAAGAACACGGGTGGAGTTGGTTCAGGAGCTGGTGTGTGAGCTGCTGCTCAGCCTGCCATCCACAGGGTGAAGGGGATGAAGATGGTGGGCAGGGTGGTGCAGGGGGCGGGGCCGAAGCAGATGATGGACATCACTCCCAGCAGCACCGTCAGGAGAACGCTTCTCTGATCCCGGATAGCCGTCTTCAGACCCGTGCAGAACTGACAGAACAAACAGACAGAGAGAGAATGTTATTACAGTGTTCTGCAGTGATGCATTAACTAATCTAAAACACAATACCTCCCTCTACCTCCACCTACCTCTCTCTACCACACTCCAGCTTTCTCTATTTTAGTTTACCTTCTCTTAGTTTGTGCTGCCTCACTGTACCGGATTGTACCTCACTGTAACACTTAGCCTAACTCTACCTCACCATAACTCACTGTATCTCACTCTACTGTACTCAGCCTTTGCTATACCTCACTCTACTTCACACACCTTATTTTACAGTCTCATTTTACCTCACTCTACCTCACTGTACCCTGCACTGCCTCACTCTACCTCACATTACCTCCCTTTGTTCTACCTACTCTACCACCACCTACCCAACTCAACCTCGCTCTACCGCACTCCACCTTACTCTATTTTAGTTTACCTCCTTTTAGCTTGCGCTGCCTCACTCTACCTCACTGTAATGTACTCAGCCTTTTCTATACCTCACTCTACTTCACACATCTTTTTTTTACAGTCTGATTTTACCTTACTCTACCTCACTGCCTCACTCTCTTTACCCTATTCTGCCTCACTTTACCTCCATAACTATAAATATATGGTTTAATGTACTGCGCTAGTATTGGTCCAATTATGGCTGTAACATAGTAACAAACTTGTATACCATAAAACATTTTTAATAATAATTCACAAAAAAAAAACATCTCAAAAGACTACATAATGGCTCCATAATATGAAATGATTAACAGTAATAAGTAAAGTAAAAATATTCTGTGATTAATCACTATTCATCTTTCTTGTTATTCTTAAAACTTCTAAAAAAAAAAAAGTAAAAAAAGTATTTGTACTTATTATTGGTATCATTTAAACAAATAACTGTATTAATTACAACAATATTCTGTGATTAATCATGATTAAAATTATTGTGTAGTGTGTTATGAGTTTTCACACTACTCAGCAGTTACTTCATTAAAGTAAAGTTTAACAGAAAACTTTAGCAGCAACTGTGTGTGTGTGCGTGTGTGCATGTGTGTGTGTGTGTTTGTGTGTGTGTGTGTGTGTGTGTGTGTGTGTGTGTGTGTGTGTGTGTGTGTGCATGTGTGTGTGTATCTGTGCATGTAAGCACATGGGGTCAGGGTGCTTGTTTGTGTGTGTGTCAGAGAGGGTGAGTGAGTGAGAGATTTGAGATATTTCTGAATTTCAGTAGTTTCTTATAATTACAGTATAATTACATTTTTATTACTTAAACTTCAGATACAAACTTATGTGTTGTGTAGTGATATCACGTGCCTTTATAGTCTAGATGTCTTAAAGGGGCGGGGTTATCACAATATGTGGACAGGAATCCTCAGACATATTTTAATTAAAGCTTGGTACTTTTATGAAATGCATCCATTTTTAACTGCATTAAATGTAGAATAAGTTCTTTATGTTAGGTTGAACATTATTTCTTTATATATGTGTAATAATGTGTTCATTTAGAGTAAGACTGGGAAACTTGGCGACCAACACAAAATGCATGCTATATTGATACTGACCCCACTATGTAGGGAGCATGGAGCAAATTGGAACGCTGCCCAAAATGATAGTTAATTGGTCAGTTAGTTAATTGGCTAGCTAGAGTAGAGCTCCTCACCTTCTCGGTTTGTTGGCTCACCGCTGCTCCGTACCTGCAGTAGGTAACGAAATGTTCACAGTTATTCCAAAGCAAGCTGTAGGGAATTGCACCAATCAGCTTCTCCGCTCTTCTCGCTACGTCTTCGTTAGATATGGCGGGATTTTTCATTTTCCTGTCCATGTCGTTTACGATAATATTAGCACCGTACGCAAAGTCCTCCACCGAGTCCACGCGCACACTGGCGTTTCTATAGATACAGCCCAGGATCAGCCTCTTATTGGTCACCACCGTGTGGACCACCTTGGGGTCGTTGGTCAGCACCGGCATGATGTCCGGCATCAGGTGCGCCACCTTGTTGTCGCCCAGGTAGATGCCGAAGTGGACGAAGAGCGTGCGCTGCACCTCCAGCAGGTCGCCTCTGCGGATAGGGGGCACTGTTGGCGCGGTTGGTGCGGATTTGGGGGAGCAGTCGTCTGAAGGCCAGCTCTTCCTGAAGATGAGGGAGAAGTTGGTGAGGAGAAAGAGCTTCTCCAGCAGGAAGGTCAGCGAGTCCAGCATGGTGGGGCTGCAGGGAGGTGTGAGGGAGTGTGGGGCAGTGTGAGGCAGGCTCTGCAGGCTGACTGAGGGATTTATAGAGGCCTGGCTGTGAGGAAGGAGGAGACTGGGAGGATGGGGGTGGAGACTATTGGCTGGAGGTGCTGCTCCTATCAGGTGGTGTTGTTTTAGGCTCAGAGCTGAAGGTTCACTCTGGAAAAAAAAAAAACTGCTAGCTGGTGAAAACGTGAGCTCAGTGAATTTGTAGTCTAATTCCTGCATACAGTTTCAGTGATAAATTTAGATATGTTTGATTATATGACGCTTTAAGAGACACTCAGATGGACATTAAAGTTTGAATTAAGGTACTTTTATCATATTAACCTTTGCTGTAATGACTCCGTACGGATAATAGGTTTGCCATTTAGCTTCTAATTTTAGATTTGACCATGAAATACAGCTTTACCAAATTAAAAAAAACTCTGGAATATAATCAAGAGGAAGATGGATGATCACAAGCCATCAAACCAAACTGAACTGCTTGAATTTCTGCACCAGGAGTGAGTAGCATAAAGTTATCCAAAAGCAGTGTGTAAGACTGGTGGAGGAGAACATGATGCCAAGATGCATAAAAACTGTGATTAAAACCAGGGTTATTCCACCAAATAGTGATTTCTGAATCACTATTTGGTGGAATAAACCTGGTTTTTAATAACTTGTTATCTTTGCATTATTTGATGTTATTTCAGTCATTTCTCATTTTCTGCAAGTAAATGCTCTAAATGACAATATTTTTATTTGGAATTTGGGAGTAATGTTTTCCATAGTTTATAGAATAAAACAACAATGTTCATTTTACTCAAACATAAACCTATAAATAGCAACATCAGAGAAACTGATTCAAACTGTTCAAATATATATATATATAAGATTTGACCATGAAATACAATTATGCGAATGAACATTAAATGACAAAATAGCTTTTTAAAATACAATACAATTTTATCTACAATTAAATTGCGAATGACATGTTTTTAATTTTATTTTTATTAACAATTGTGCCTGATATTTTTACACATTTGTGGAAAAAGAAATGTATTTTCATTTTATCCATTTTAGTTTATCAACTAGATTTTTGGCTGGATTTTCCCCCAATACTGGACTGTGCCAGACTTTAAGAAGCTTTGGGAGCACATTTCACTACATATTTCCACTTGGATAAAGGAGAAAGCTGCTTATTTTGTACAATTTTGACACAGAATTCATTTCATATCATAGTTTCATATCTGCTATCCAATTGAATTGAGCTTTTAATTTAATTTAATGTGGAAATTAAATATACTGTATGCTTATATAAAATTAATATTTATTGCATATTGCAATGTATCTGCAAACTACAACAGTGAAAACATTTGAAAAGCCTTTAGTGTAGGGTCGACATTACAGACATTATTTCTAGTGAATCAGGAGAAGAATGTGAAGAGTTCTCAGGTGGTAATAGAACAGTTTAGAGTCTACAGTGGTGGGCTATTTTGCAGTTGAACAATTTTTTTTACCTAATATCTGTAGTTTTAGAGCTTTATAGAATAAAACAACAATGTTCATTTTACTCAAACATAAACCTATAAATAGCAAAATGGTTTTAGACCACAATAATTTAGAGGCAGTTCTGGTGGAAACAGGAGAGTTGAGGTGCACATTGAATTCTGCCGTGATTTGTTGAGCCGTGGTTTTATGTTTTTTGGATACAATCCGGGTTAGCACCCGAACATCCCTTTCAGACAGCTTCCTCTTACAGCGTCCACAGTTAATCCTGTTGGATGTGGTTCGTCCTTCTTGGTGGTAT
This sequence comes from Astyanax mexicanus, assembly GCF_023375975.1. NCBI lineage: Eukaryota > Metazoa > Chordata > Actinopteri > Characiformes > Acestrorhamphidae > Astyanax > Astyanax mexicanus. Next base: position 21,873,921 of record NC_064432.1, on the reverse strand, counting down.
GCTGACATTACCCTGGATACCGTGGCTCTTGATACATCACAAAAGCTTGCTGTCTTGGTCACAGATGCTCCAGCAAGACGTGCACCAACAATTTTAGCCATGAAACCGCCCACACTAAAATGACAGATGTTTCAGTTTCATTGTCCAACCCCTTGTATATATAAAAGATTTGACCATGAAATACCATTATGCTAATGAACATTAAATGACAAAATAGCTTTTTAAAATACAACTATATTTTTGTCACTGATTACCCTTGCTTAAGAGAATAATTATATTGCAAATGAGGTGATTTAATTTTAGTTTTCATTTTTGTCACATTATTTCTAGTGAATCAGTGAGGAGAGTTCTCAGGTGGTAACAGAACAGTTTAGAGTCTGCAGTGAGGGACATAAAAATATAAAAATTACAAACATAAAAATATGCCGTAATATCTATAGTTTTAGAGCTTTAACTGTGTTTTAACTGCTATTCCTGATTAGGAAATGTGTCTATGTGTACGTATACACACTCGAACCACATCTTACAGCTGGCTAGATTCTCAGCATTATGGGTACAATAGCTGATTATCCCCAGACAAAACCTCCCTCTGTAGCGTCACCTAAGCCCTCCTGAAGATTAGGTTGACTGCAAATGTGCATCTAAAAAGATTGACCCAAATTCTGCAGGGTTTTACACAGGGGTTCTTTCTACATTCCTGCCGTCTGATAATCTGGCGCAGTTTTGTTTTTACGTCATTATTAGCTCTTGATTAGCTTAGCTTGATTAGCTCTAAAATAAATAAATGAATGAATTAATGTGAATCTAGTGCGTGTAATCGGAATCCCCTGAAAGGATTGTGAGGCCTGTGATTCCCTCCAGGATGTCTGGCTCCCTGACTCATTATGGAGGAATTTACCCTAGTCCTGATATCAGCCCACGCACTCCATCACATTCATACAGTGTTCTTTTTATACTGGTGAGTGGGTGGGGCTTGTGATGTGTTGTTTGCTAAATGGGTCTGTTTCGATCTGTTTGTTGATTGTTCTCCCTTATGTTAATTACGCATGCTACTGATTGTGTGCTATCATCATTTTAAATGGACTATTCATCATTAATTTGCAAGATTTTTTACTGCTGACTTCTTATAGTCTTTTCTTCCTCTGTGGGCATCAGTTATGGTAATGTGTAACGGCAGCTGCTTATAGAGTAGCCCATGACTCCTGAATATTGGGACAGGTATGAAGAGTTAAAGTATTTATAAAACTTAAAAAGAAATTGAAAGCTTAAAGTTATGAGAGCTCAAATCTCATACAACCATATTGTAGTACCAATAGAACATAGAACACATATTAGATCGGGTTAGCACCCGATCATCCCTTTCAGACAGCTTCCTCTTACAGCGTCCACAGTTAATCCTGTTGGATGTGGTTGGTCCTTCTTGGTGGTATGCTGACATTATCCTGGATACCGTGGCTCTTGATGCATCACAAAGACTTGCTGTCTTGGTCACAGATGCTCCAGCAAGACGTGCACCAACAATTTGTCCTCTTTTAAACTCTGTTATGTCGCCCATAATGTTGTGTGCATTGCAATATTTTGAGCAAAACTGTGATTGAACCTGCACACTCTTGGCCACCAGACTGCTCCAATTTAGCCATGAAACCTCCCACACTAAAATGACAGGCGTTTCAGTTTCATTGTCCAACCCCTGTATATAAAAGATTTGACCATGAAATACCATTATGCTAATGAACATTAAATGACAAAATAGAACATAGAACACATATTAGATGTTTAAAGTGAGACTTAAATTTTACCATTTCATGAAAAAGATAGACAGACAGGCCGACAGACAGACAGACAGACAGACAGACAGACAGATAGATAGATGCTTTATTTATCCCGAAGGAAATTTAGGCCATTAACTAATTTAGAACCATTTAATAGCAGCAATGCATCTTTAAGGAGTTGAGATATGGAAACAAAGGCTGTAAATGTAAGTGTTACTAATAAAAATAGCTGCAGTAGGAGCCTTTTTTTTTAAAGATCATTTTAATAGCAGGTTTAGAAGTAAAAATGTGCTAAAATTATAACAATCTGTGAAAAACTGCATTTAAACATTGTGGAATAAAATGTTCCTCAACTCAAATTGAGAAGATTTCAGAGATATCCCAACTACATCTACAGTGCATTAAATCATCACAATATTCAGAGAGAATCTGGAGAAATCCTTTTGTGCAGATATAATAAGGTTGCCTGTTAATATTGGATGCTGGTGATCTTCAGGCCCTCAGGTGGCACTGCATTATAAACAGGCTGTACAGATTCTGTTCTGGAAATCACTGCATGGACTCAGAAACTCTTTCAGAAATCCCAGTTTATGCTGTATTCCACAAAAAAGCAGATTGTATCAATAGCTGTATCATGCGATAAAAAAGAAGCTAAATCTCAAACATCATCCAGAAACAGCATCGTCTTCTCTGGGCTGAGGCTCACTGTCTCAGAGCTAGTTGGACATAAAGTGTTTGCACAGTGCTTTAGGCAGTGTAATGGACTACAGGCTGTGCTCCGGTTACTGTTTGTTTTTAATTGTAAATGCAAATGGAAGGTATATTGTGATGTAATTCATCCAGTTAATCTACCGCATACTTATCTAATCTATAAATACTGTATAATGGGATTGGCAGATTGGCTCCTGGCATGTTGATTGCCACACAAGATTCCTATGCAGGAATTCCCATGGAGTGATTGTCCCGATCGTTGGCGGTCTCGGTTGGGTGGCTTTTGAAAATGACCCCTTGAGCAGCTCTGATACAGATGCTAATGGAGCACTCAGGCCAAGGCCTCATTCTGACCTCAGCGCTCTTTATCTGACAAAGGTGATCATTACAGAGGCCACACTGCATTTAAACACTCATTAGTGTCTTAATTATTGAGACAGAAGACTGAATTTAGAGAAGCTGAGCACACTGTTTGTGTCATTGTGTAAAATCAACATCCTGAGGCAACAAGTTCTTATCATCAGTCCATCTAGGAATAATACTATATTTAAAAGCAGGGGTTCCCAAACTTTTGCAACTTAACCCAACACAACACGTTCTATGGACCATTTAAAACAACCAATAATACTGAAGGAGCAATGCAACACTCATCAATCAAGTGTTGGTTTGCAATTCTATTCAGAAGTAGGATAAAAGTTACAAAGAACAATACATTTAGACTAATATAAGCAAATCTTGGTCCTATTTATTGAGCCAAGTATACAGATCTAGTGTGGAACACATGTGTAATGCTGCAAAAGCCAGGCGTCTCTGAGGTAGAGGTTCGTAATGGATTCCTATCATAAATGATTATCCATCCAATACAGCTCCAATATTCTCACACATCTCCTGTGGATTTTGCAGTAGGGCATTTTTGAGTGTCAATAGAGCTTATACACCAATAACATCCCACACAATTTCATTCAGCAGTATGTGAACAAGCATTGTCCTGTTGAAATAGTGTTCATTTATTGCCTCCTAATGATAGTTTAAGAGCATCAGTTGTAAAGTAGTGAAGAGGTAGAGTTACAGGTATACAATGAATAGCTCTATTTGAGTAATGTTCTAATACATATTATGACAAAAACTTCTCAACTAAGTAAAGAAAAAGTACCTCAGAAAGCCTAGGTTAAAGCAGCCTAGATATGAACACCTAAATGCTTCAGAGTTTTTTGGTTTGTCCTACACTTTTAAGTTACTACATGATTCCTTATATACTGCAATGATAACTCCAAATAATCGACAAAAAAAGCTACACACAACACAAAATAATGGGGACAGAAACGCAATAACACACTCAATTCACACTCCGCTTGGTCTCCAAAAGTGACAAACATAATAGATTACAAATTTACACACTAAATATCAGAGCATTTCACATTTAATTTTTCACATTTTCTGGACATTTAAAGGGCATTTAATTGAAACTATGTTCACCAGATTACTTGACTACCAAAATAATCATTCGTTGAAGGTGGAGCTTCTTTGAAGCTTCTGCTTAAATAAATGGACTAAACGGAGATTCCTGCAGTAGAACCTCTCAGCAGAACATCAGCAGAACATTAGCCCCACGGTTTGGGCTGTAAGACTCCAGGCCTCAGAGCTCCTTGTAGCTTCTTGCAAGTTTTCGGCTGCAGCTCTCTTTCAGAGGTCGTAAGTGCAGATGTGATCCGGGGGTCAGAGTCGTGTCGTGCCAGACGTTGAGTCACGGCTGGGTCAACGGCCGCTAAACTTGGGCTGCCCTAGCTATGACCTCCCGCCCGACCAGTGGGCCGGCCTCGTCCCTGCAGGCCGGCCGATAAGAGCCCACTTAAGAAAACAAATGTGCTGAACTGGGTTCGGGACTACCGGGCTGGAATACACACTGAATTTTTTAACATGCTGACTTTTTCCTAATTACGCAGCCTTGGGAAATATCAAAACACGCATTAAGAAACTGTCCTGGCAAGACCCGGTGACCTCCAGGCCTCTTCTGCGAGAGACATTTAATTTCTCCATTTAACTTTGTAATCAGGGGTTGTGTCACAACCGTTGGGTCTCTTTTGGCAGTGTGGTTTCCACTAGCCTTCTGCATTTTTTTGTTATTTCCCTCCTTAGAGTCATATAAAAAACTCTTGTCGTTTTTTTTTAATATACCAAATTATCATTTCATTAAATTTCTATTAAAACATTTGAAGAGGACATGTTTCACTGTGGGTAGTTGCTAAGTTTTCTGCAGATAGATTCTCCCACCTGAGCTGTGGATTTCTGCAGCTCCTCCAGAGTGACCATGGGCCTTTTGGCTGCTTCTCTGACCAGTGCTCTCCTTGCTCGATCTGTCAGTTTGGGTGGATGACCATGTTTTGGTAGGTTTTCAGTTGAAGAATATTTTTTACAGTGCTCATTTGTGCTCAACTTTATCTCAGACCTTTCTGATGAGTTTCTTGTATTTATACAGAGACTAAATCACACACAGCTTGACTCTGATCATCCAGATGGGCATTGGCAAACTTCAAACAGGTCTGAACATGGCACCTTGTGTGCCCTGCAGGATTTGAATACAGGTAGTGTAGTGTGTTACTAACGGTACTCTTTGGTCTCAGCTCTCTTCAGGTCATTGGTTCAGGTCCTCCAGAATCATTTTTAACCCACGAGGCAAGATCTTGCATGGAGCCTCAGACTGAGAAAGATTGACAGTCATCTTGTGTTTCTTCCATTTTAGAATAACACACCACGCAGCTTGTCTATTGTCATGTAGCCCCGCCCAGCCTTGTGGAGTCTATAGGTCTATAGTTTAGTCCCTGGTGTTTTTAGACAGTTCTTTGGTCTTGGCCATATTGGAGAGTTTAGAGTGTGATTGATTGAGTCTGTGGACCAGTGTCTTTTATACAGGTAATGAATGCAGAATTGAAGAAGGGTCCGAAAGAAGAAACTAGCAGGCCTGTGAAAGCTAGCGTTGGTAGGTGATTAAATCCTTTTTTTAATGTAATTAAATGCTAATTAACTATTTAAAAAACATAGATTTTGTCAGTTTTAGATTCTGTGTCTCTCAGTTGAAGTTTAGCTAGGCTAAAAATGACAGATCTCTCTATTATTTGTTGGTGGGACGACTTCAGGAATGGTAAATCTTGACTAAAACTGATTTGTTTAGGTTAGTTTTTGGTAGTTTTGGTAATGTTTCAGGTGTGCTTTAGAGCTAAGAGTAAAGAAGCTGAACCAATGATCCTGATCAATACATTTAGGGTCTGAAGGGTCAAAGAGTCAAACTACACCCACTGTCCCTAAAGAAGAGCCTGAGAACAACAACAGCGTTTCCGATCGTTTAAAACAACAGGTCATCAGCGAGACCCACCGCATTGACTGGACTCATCGCTAGCATCCCTTATCTGCTGTTTGGAGCGTTCCGAGCGTCTGGCACGTTCTCCGGGAGCTTCTGAGGACTTGGGAAAGCGAGTGCGAGTTCAGCAGGAGTTCAGAGTTGTTTAGGTTCACGAGAGAGTTGATTTTTGGGTCAGGCCCGCTCGGTATCGCTCGTCTTCCTCATCCACCGTTCAATCACACCATAAAAGTGGGTCAGCGAGGGGTCAGGATAAACAGTGTTAGCGCTTAGCATTGCGTTAGAACAGATGATATGCTGCTCTCTTCGCCCGGCTCGTTTGTTTTGGTACGGGTGATCACATAAAGTGGACTGTTCAGGAGGCTATAATAAAAAACTGCAGTTATTACAGCATATAATAATGAGAGATGATTGACATACGCTAACAGGTTGCTAGCAATAAAGCATGTAGCCGTACAGTTCCTCAGCTCTTATCTCCAGCTGGTTCCCTTCTCTGTGTGGGAGACAAATTGCATCGGTAATGTCCACAATGTTACGTTTATTTTAGTTTGTTTTCATTGTTGTTTTCTTTGAGTTACATAACCTAACCGATAGAGAACACTGCTCCACTGACCTCGACCTTACCTTTATTTTTCCATCCTGTTAACGATATAGAGGCATGTGACAGCTGGTAACAGGTGACACAATTTCACGGTGTGAACAGCTAACCGACAGCACTCTGCTATAATTCATCCCACTCTTATCTGGAATCCTACCTGGACAGGTGTAGGATAGATTGAAGGCAATTGTAGCGTTAGTCATAGTATAGTTATTTCAAATTTAGATTTTTCATTGTTTTTGTCATTTTTTTGGAAGCAAACTTACCAATTAGCATGCTACCAATTTTAGTGCTTTTTGATTGCTCAGCCAAATTTTAACTGAATGTATTACACTCTGGAATTTCCGTCAGCCTAATCATGCCTAACAAGTCGATCAAGGCTAAATGTCATGTAAGGCCTATGGAGCCAGTTAAAGCCTAATGAGTCAGTCAGAGACTAATAAGTCATTTAAGACCTCTGGAGTCATTTAAGGCCTAATATTTCAGTTAAGGCTTAAAGGTGAGTCATTTATGCCTAATGAGTCATTTAAGGCCTAATTAGTAATTTAGGTTATCCAGAGTCTTTTAAGGCCTAATGAGTCAGGTAAGGCTTAAAGGTGAGTCAGTTATGACCTAATGAGTCAGGTAAGGCTTAAAGGTGAGTCAGTTATGGCCTAATAAGTCTTTTAAAGCTTAATGAGTCAGTTAAGGCTTAAAGGTGAGTCAGTTATTGCCCAATGAGTCTTAAGGCCTGATGAGTCAGTAAGGCTTAAATGTAAATCGATTATGGCCCAATTATTCTTTTAAGGCTTAATGACGAGTCAGTTATGGCCTAATGAGTCTTTTAAGGCTTGAAGGTAAGTTAGTTAAGGCCTAATGCGTCTTTTAAGGCCTAATATGTTAATAGATAAATACTTTATAGATAGATATTTAATTGATCCCAGAGGGAAACTCTGAAATTAAAGTCCTTTGGAGGCATTCATGGGCTAATGTGTCAGTTAAGGTGAGTCAGTTAAGTCATAATGAGTCAGTTAAGGCTTAAAGGTGAGTCAGTTATATTCTAATGAATCTTTTAGGGCCTAATGTGTCAGTTATGGCTTAAAGATGAGTCAGTTATGGCCCAATTAATCTTTTAAACCTAATGAGTCAGTTAAGGCTTAAGGTGAGTCAGTTATAGCCTAATGAGTCAGTTAAGGCTTAAAGGTGAGTCAGTTATAGCCTAATGAGTCAGTTAAGGCTTAAAGGTGAGTCAGTTATAGCCTAATGAGTCAGTTAAGGCTTAAAGGTGATCAGTCAGTGAACATCTAGGATTTTAAATGTTTACAAAGATAATATTTTCTGAAAGTATTTGAACTAAAATTAGTATTAGCATTAGCATTAGCATTAGCATTAGCCTTTACTCCTATAAGTTGAGCATAGTTGGAACAGTGCTGTGAGGAGAATTGGATTGCAGTCAGCCCAGGAGCAGTGAGAACACCAATGGGCATGCTGACTTCAGAGCGTCCCGTTCTATTCGCCGGTGCTTTTTCTATGAAGATTATACAGCTGTGTGTGAACATCTGGAGACTTGTGGACAAATAGTTTTCTGAAGTGGATCAGAATTCTGTATTAAATATTTTACTTTCAGAGTGTGAACAGTACTTTTTAAAACACCGATCAGATCAGATGAAGGAGCTGAGCGGTCCTGCAGGAAGGACAGAGTGAAGAGGTTAGAGTGACCCTCTAATTGTCCTCTGTGAGGTTAAACTAACAGAATGTGTGCTGATTGGTTATCAGTGTGGGTTATTTGTCTTGATGGTCTGTTGGTGGGATGCTCAGTCTTTTTATGGGTGATTTTGATTGATTTAACTGAACCTTGTTCTCTTATTTTCACTCCTCTATAGTCTGGAGTCAGACCAGTGTATTTTTAAAGGGAGAATGTTGGTGTGAAAACTCATATGCTTAAAATAAAAAAATAGTACATTTGTTTGTGTTTTTGTGTCTTATATTTATATATATATATAAAATCATATTTTCCAGCGTATCCACTTTTTATTTCCTGTCATGCATGTGCCCATCCTGTGACAAAACTGTATTCTATAAAGAAAATGTAAGAAATTATTTAACCACTTAAAATGATTATTAATCTTAACCATGCAGCACTGCAGACATGGCAAAAATGTAAAAATGGCATAAACTGTAGAAATAGTTCTTTAAAGTGAAAGTTAAGTGTTAATTTCTCTAAATGTGTAATAATATGTTGTGACAGAAAAGGCACATTATATTAATATTATACCAATTTTTTCCATAAACGTGAATTGGTTTCAAACCCTTATTTATTAGTGACATCTGGTGGTCAAAAGCATACGATTCATAAAATCCCCTAGTCTTTACATTCATCATCTATATTTTCCACTACACTGATAATATAGGACACTTTGTAGTTCTATGTAATAATTACAGACTGTATTTTTATAGCTGTTTCTCTACATACTTTATTATTATTCTCCTTTCACCCTGTTCTTCAATGATCAGCGAAGAGAAAACCACCACATTTAATATTATTATTATTATTATTATGATTATTATTATTATTATTATTATGGTATTACTATGGTATAATATATAATCGTTTGTGTAGTTGCTGGGGTCAAGTTGACCCCAAACATAAAAGATGTTAGTAAATTTGAAGGTAACAGGAGGGTAAATCAGCACCTCAGTGTCTCTGCTGAACTGGGAACAGTTCACCAACATTCACTTTTTCACAGTTATTGTTGACAGTTTATGACCTCTAGTGGTTTATGACTGCTATTGCAGTGTGCAGGGTTTAATATTCATGATTTAAAGTTCATGTTTGAAGAGATTCAGTATAAACTAGACTGGATCATTTCAAAACCAGTCTAAGATATTGTTTTGCAACTTTAGCATTGAGCTAAAAACATATACAGTACCAGTCACAATGTGTTTTCTGTCTTTTTATATTTTTTCACAAATTCTGAATTATTTAGCAAACAAAAGGTGTTACAAAAAAATAGAATTTGTTTTGTACTTTAGATTCTTCTAGGTATCATATTTATCATTGAGGACAGATCTGCAGACTCTTGGTATTGTCTTCATGAGGGAGAGTCACCTGGAATAGTTTTCTCAGCGTCTTGAAGGAAGGAGTTTCTGGAGGTGCTGAACAATAGTTGCTGCTTTTCCTTCACGCTGTGAAGCTCCAGCTCATTCCAATTAAAGAACCACCCTGATCCACTCAAGCCCACACTGATCCACCCAGGCCCACCCAGACCTACGCAACCCACCTTGAACCACCCAGACCCACCCCGATCAACCCAGACCCACCCAGGCCCACACTGATCCACTCAGGCCCACCATGACACCCCAGACCCACTTTGACCCATTGTGACCCCCAGGCCCACCCAGACACACCCTGAAGTGCCAACATCTAACATGCAACCTCATCCACCTTGAACAGCCTTAACCTTAGTTCATGCCATTACTGACTTGACCCAAAACCACCCAAACCCACCCTGTTCTACCCAAAGAAACTTAAGCCTAAGCCCACCCAGCAGTGTTGGGTTTAGAAAGAACTGATGAGTCAGAGAATGTTTCAGGTAAAACTCGTGCAGACTGACAGGGTCTTCAGCTCGTCCAGGATTGCGTAAAATCTAGTTTGGGTGCAGATTGTCTTTAATTCTTCACTTCCAGTAAAGTGACGAGTGACTCAGTGTCATCAAACAGGAGAACTGGGCCACAGTCCAGACAGTGTGTGGGAGTGTGTGTGTGTGAGAGGACGTTTGTTGTTCTCTCTTGAGTAAAAAAGGAGTAATCATTAACTCAGTCCTGAGTGGAGAACTCTCTACAGACTGTTATTTTCTTGTGTGTACAGAAGAGAGTTCTTGATTTAAATAAAGTATTCAACAAAAGTGATTAGACCACTCCCCACAGTTCTGCAAATATTTTATTATATACTGTATATTTATGACAACACTATAGACATGAAGCTTGATTTAATATAATGTAGTCAGTGTACAGCTTGTATAGCAGTATGTATTTACCCTCCTCTGAAAATAACTCAGCACACAGCCATTAATGTATAAATAACTGGAAACACATATGTTCAACATGTCCAAATTGTGCCCTTAATGTCATTACAATGTAATTATATTATAATGATGACATTACAGAGCTGGTGGATGTTACAAACCTTAGGGTTTGTAACATCAACAAGAGGGTTTAGGTCTAGAGAAATGCTTGGCCAGTCCATCAACTTTAACCTTCAGCTTTTTCAGCAAGGCTGTTGTCGTCTTGGATGTGTGTTTGGTGTGGTTATTGTGTTGAAAAACTGCCAAACAGCCCAGTTTCTAAAAGAACGGGTATAGCAAAGCTTCAGAATGTCACAGTAAATGTTAGAATTAAGCTCTCCCCATTGCTGGCAGCACTTATGCAGCTCTGGACCTTGGCTGTAAGCATGGTGCTACTCAACAGGACGTTGCCACACATGCTGGACTTCATCTGAGTCAACCAGTTTAGTGAAGGACTGCTTGTCTTCACTAAACTCTTGGCAGGCTTTCTTGTGTCTCAGCTTTAGAAGAGGCTTCTCTCAGTATGAGAGAATTGCACCCAAACACCAAACAGCCAAACCTGGAACCTTGTGACTCTAATGAGAGATAGCCCTGGTGTATTAGCCACAAGCTAACATGCTGAACGTTGTGCAGTACAGTATAATTAAACAACATTTCACTCTAATAGTGATACATTTTTACATTTTAAATAACTTAATAGTACAATATTACTAATTGGAATATCTCATATCTAACTAACAATCTCTCTCATCATATTTAATTACAGAATATTTTTTTCTGATTTGCACTACTGGATATAACATAACGAATGTCCTGAGCTGTGTTGTGTGCGTGTGTGTTATTGTGTTGTTGTATTGATGGTAAATGCTGTGAGTCAGGCTGAGGGGTAAGAGGAGGTTCTGGGTTCTGTTTGTTCAGTGTTCTGTTATCTCCATCTCGCTGCAGGACCTTGATCGGATAAATATCCTGCAGGACCAGCCGCCCCTCACACTCACACAGCACCAGCATGACCAGCGTCTCGCACACGCTCACCTGCGTCCTCTTACTCTGCGCATTCACCTCAGCGGTAAGTTACACACAATTACTATACAGCAAAAAATCATATATTTATATTATTACACTGATAATAATATATAACACCAACACATTCATACACAATTCTGATACTGTATAACGAACAGCGGCCAGATTCACATTTTTTTGAAATATGATCTAAATATTTCTTAAGTTACAAAAATGCTAAAATAACAATATGACAATTTTTTACAGTTTGTAAAAAAAAAAAAAAAAAAAAAAGTTTTATTTGAAATTGAAGTTTATCTTCAAGTTCAAGTTCATTTTAGCTTTAAATGTGTTTTATGTGGAAGATACTTTGTTTAATTATGATTTTAAGATTGACATAATTAATTTTTGTGACATAAGCTGCTGTGATTTTAGCTATTTGCCCTCAGATTAGATTAGATAAATAAGATTATTCAATTTTGGAAATATAGCATTTAAACTACAGTTTTGTGCACCACTGTTCAGAGGTGAATAAAAGTAAATAAAATAGTGTTATAGAGAGTTAAAGTAAATAAAAATGAGTAAAAAAGTGAGTTAAGTTGAATAAAGGTGAATGAAATTGAATTAAGGTGAATAAAAGTGAATAAAAGTAAGTACAATAGTGATAAAGTAATTTGAAGTGAATAAAAGTGAGCTAAAGTAAATGAAAAAAAAAAATTAGTTAACTTGAATAAAACTGAATAAAAGTAAGTAAAATAGCAATAAAGTAAGTTAAAGTGAGATAAAGGTAAATGAAAATGAGATAAAGGTGAATAAAAGTGAGTTAAATTGAATAAAAGTGAATAAAGGTAAATAAAATAGTGTTAAAGTGAGTTCAAGTGATTAAAGGTGAATAAAAGTGAATAAATGTCAGATGAAAGTGATTAAAGGTGAATAAAAGTGAATAAATGTCAGATGAAAGTTATTAAAAGTGAATAAAAGTGGGGTGAAAGTAAATAAAAGTGAATTGTGAGAGTGACCGTGATCTTCTGTTCTGTTTAACAGCAGAGGGGGGACTCCTCACTATTCCGTGAAGCATGTGTTCCAGACGACGAATTCGTAAGTACACCACTGTTACCTACAGTACAGAAATCAGCTTTTTTTCAGATGGTGGCAGTATGTGGACGAGCACTGTCCCGCTGAGTATGCATTTAGAAAGGGTTAGAGCCACTGGTGGGATTTGATTAGGAGTTTAATAGAAAACATTATAAGGTGATGTGTTGTTGCATCAGCATAATAGATACAGACCCACAGTATACTTTATTACTGGAGTATATTATAGTATATTATATTATAGTGTTGCATGGTAAGCAGTTTTTATTATAGGTCAGATGAATGCACTGGAGCACTGTAGGCCTGTGTCAGTACTGAGATGGCTGTGGTTGTATTTTCCAGGGGAGTTACTGTCCCACCACTTGTGGTATAGCAGATTACCTGCAGAAATATAAACCCGGGGTGGTGAAGGACCTGAACGACATGGAGGAGATCTTACTAGATATCGCCAACCTCACTAAAGGAGCTCAGGATAAAGTGGTGTTCCTGAAAGACTCCGAGACTCAGGCTCAGAAAGCCGCGCCAGGTAACGCACCTCACACTTAGACCAACTTAAATTAGGGAGTCAGAACATATTCATACACTTAAGTATTGCCATAATATTCCATTCTCAAAAATACTGTATTCATTTTATATTAACACTTTTTTATGTTAGCATCAATGCTAAGCTGCTGTTCAAGGCTCTATAACTTACAACATATGATACATATATCATGACCGCCAATACTAATTATTAATACTATCTAGTGTTTGAGCATGGAGTATGTAGGATAGCTACTCAAGTATTCATGACATATACTCAGAACTGGACACTATTATTAAAATACTCACGTCTGAAACAATGTTGGAACCAAATTATAGATAATAAATAAAAGAAAAAACATTTTTAGACAGCCTTCAGTGGTGTATGTTGGCATAGCAATGCTTCATCTTTTTTCTTGTTAGTACAAAGCTGGGGTGCATTTTCCAAAAGCTTCTTAATGCTATGTACTTTGCTAACTAGTACTTAAAGGAGAAATCTGGTGTGAAACGGACTTGGGTTGTAGTGAAAAATGATAACGATTGTGACTATTTGTCAAATAGCCCACCTCCATTCACCCCCAGCATTCCCAAATACAGCACTTTTAGCCGATGCTCCCAATTGGCTTACAATGCTAGTGATGGGGGCATGGAGTTGCCCATGCAAATAATGAACTATTTTTACACTTTGCGTTAACAAGCTTTAAGTAGATCCACTCTTTATTGCCAATACAGAACCCTATAAATTAAGTAAGAATTAAAAATACTGAAAGAGTGACTGGAAACCAGCCCAACAGGTGTCTTTATTTTAATAAATATAGAACCTATTCTACACAATAATCCGATCTAATCAAATTACCTGAGCTGCTGATCCCAGATCAGAGTGCAGCGTTAGCTCAGTATTAGAATTTGATCAGTATATCAAAGCTGCATTCACTGAATTAAGCCCACACTGGTGTTTTGTGTAAACAGATACGTACTATCAGAAATCCAGGAACATGCTGGACGACGTGCTTCGCTTTGAGAAAAGCATTCTGTCTCAGGAGGAGCAGATATAGTGAGTACATCACTACCTCATGTGTGTGCATACAGGAGTCAAATCTAAAATTAAAATTAATTTTATATTTTAAATTATAGTGTTACTGACTTTTTTTTGTTGCATGTTTTAAAATATCATCCAGACTGAATTAATACCTATATACTTTTTCTGTAGTTTTACTATAAATACAGCTCTGTAAAAAAAATAAGAGAGCCCTTTAGTTTCTGAATCAGTTTCTCTGATTTTGCTATTTATAGGTTTATGTTTGAGTAAAATGAACATTGTTGTTTTATTCTATAAACTACAGGCAACATTTCTCTCAAATTCCAAATAAAAATATTGTCATTTAGAGCATTATTTGCAGAAAATGAGAAACGGCTGAAATAACAAAAAAAGATACAGAGCTTTCAGACCTCCCTTCCACCAGTCTTACACACTGCTTTTGGATAACTCCTTGTGTAAACATTCAAGCAGTTCAGTTTGATTTGATGGTTTGTGATCATCCATCTTCCTCTTGATTATATTCCAGAGGTTTTCAATTTGTTAAAATCAAAGAAACTCATCCTTTTTAAGAGTGCTTACAGTTTAACATAATACAGTACTATAATATATTACACAAAAATATTTTACAATAGTATTTACAATACTTACCAATACATTACATTCCTTTAGGTTGTAGTGTTGAATAAAATCACTCTGTAAATTAATAATCACATGATGAGCAGTGTTATCTGTTGTGTTCAGACTGGCCTTTTTTAACGTTTTTTTTCTCCTCTGGTTTCAGTAACCTGCAGACCACCCTCGCCGCTAACGATAAGCGCATGCTGGAGCTGAGGCAGCTGGCTCTGCAGCTGGACCAGAAGTGCAAGGTGCCCTGCAAAGACACGGTGGAGATCCAGACCGTTACCGGCAAAGGTACAGGATACGCTGACATGCATGTATTGGCATATCAGTTCTGTTGTACATTTACATTTTCTCTAAAAAATATGTGATGGAAATGTGATGGGTCCTGTGTTTTTATTTTTTCTACTGAAAGCACTTCTTATGATGGTGTCCTTTTAATAAAAGAATGTAACTTTATGTTTTATAGGGATTTTTGGCAGCAGTTAATATAAACAATAGATAACCCAAACCCTCCCAGTCTGTACCTAAAAAGTCATTTTTATTGCAGTATATTGTTTTCGTTGCGATTCATTGCTCTATAACAATACAAGGACAATAGTATGAAATGTACTGTAAGAAGCCTGTAAAACATTTTAAGACGTTGCTGGTCTCTCTCAGATTGTCAGGACGTTGCTAATAAGGGCGGTAAGGTGAGCGGCCTGTACTACGTCCAGCCGGCCCGAGCGCCCACACCCTTCCTGGTGTACTGTGAGATAGACTCTTTCGGACGGGGATGGACCGTCCTGCAGAGGGTAAACACATCACTCACCTCTAATAATCTCTCACACGGCTTTATAACATTTCATTAGCTTACAAACAGTATGACCATTTTCTGCACATTTTTTATTAATTTACTGAATTTTGTGTAAAACATGCAGAGGATTTGTTCACTAATTATGAAGAAAACATAATTTGTTAATCACAATATAATTTATTGCACAATTTTATTTTTTTTTGCACATTTTATGTTTCAATACTTTTTTACATTTGTTAATAATATTTCTCTTTTTTATTTTTTAATGCACCTTTTTTATTATTCTTTATTGCATACCTTGTATGTTTTACTGCACTTTTTATACATTTGTTAATGAAATTATTTATTTTTAACTTTAAGTTATTCCTTACTGCACATTAATAATTTGAATTGATTTAAATGTATATATTATTCTTTATTGTGTTTTAGAGGCGAGACGGCTCCGTCCCCTTCAACAGGAATTGGATTGCGTATAAAGAGGGCTTCGGCTATCTCTCGCCCGACGACAGCACCGAGTTCTGGCTGGGTAACGAGAAGATCCACCTGCTGTCCGTTCAGTCCAGCGTCCCGTATGTGCTCAGACTGGAGATGGTGGACTGGACTGGGGCTAAGAAGTAAGGCATCATGGGAAATGCAGTTTAGTGACTGTCTCTCCGCGGTTTGTTTCGTGTGTGGGATGATCTAGAGGAGAACATGTGATGAACTTTGAATCCATACAGAACTTTGATCTGTGGGTTCTGAGCCAAGTTTAATACGGCAAACGTTCCATCAATTGACCTCAAACATCAGTTACCAATTAACACCAATAACACTTAATAACACACGTCCAGACGCTTACACACCTCCCAGACTGTTATAGAAGACTGTTTTATTATTATTATTAATAATAATAATAGTCTTTACTAAGGTTGCAGTTTTTAAAATAAAGGTTGAATAAAAGTGCTGCATAAGAAATACAAGTACAAAATTGTAGTGCAGAGCAGTAAAAACTATGAAATTTGAATCATTATGTATAATTGGTAATATTATTATAAGTAATATTAATGATATATCTTGTTTGAAATAAAATAGACATATATTAAAATAAGTAATTAAAAATAAAAGTGTATAGAATTGTAAAAGTGTTTTTTCCCCAGGAAACAGAAATATAATGTAAATATAGTGAAATGCCTAGTTAAAAATAATGCCATATGGAAATAAAAAATTGTGTTTCACAGGGTTAAAATAGAAATATAGTATAAAAATTATATAAAAACTTATTTAAACAATGCAGTATTGAAATTTAAATAATGTTTAAATAATAAAAAGTCCCATTAATTGCAAAGCAGAAAAATCTGTAAAATCTATTTAGATATAAGCTTTCTTCCTCTTAAATGTCACGAATTGATCAAAAGCACCAGAAGTATATCATGTAATTATTCCTCATTTCTGCAGGTATGCCGACTACGCCATGTTTAAAGTAGCCCCTGAGGCGGATAAGTACCGCCTGACCTACGCCTACTATCACGGAGGAGACGCCGGTGATGCTTTTGATGGGTTTGACTTCGGTGACGACCCCAGCGACAAATTCTACACCTCCCATAACGGCATGCAGTTCAGTACGCCCGACCAGGACAACGACAAGTTCAACGGAAACTGTGCTAAACAGGACGGCTCAGGCTGGTGGATGAACCGCTGCCACGCTGCTCATCTCAACGGCAAATACTACCAGGGTAAGCATTTAAAACCAACAAAGAACAATACATTTACCTTAGCAGTGCTATTATCATCATAAACATACCTCAGCAGTGCTACTCAATTCATGTGAGTAAAATTTACACAGAGTAATGCAGCCAGTCTTTTGGTTTATGTTAAGTCCATGTTAGCTCAGCTAGCGGTACTATCCCAGCCCTGTTCAGCTCAGCACCTTTCAACTGAAAAATGGCCAGTTCTTAAAGAGATAAGAAACTGAGTAAATTAATTGCAGGCATGATAATTGATGCTGAGAACTTCTTGTTTAATTGGCGCAAGCAGAGAGACAGCTATTTTTTCGTTTGTATCGTAGCTCTGTATTACCTAGATTTAGATTGTTTTATATCAAGAATATAGGCCTTTATTGTTAGCAGCCTTCTAGCTTTCTTTTAGCATTAGCAATTTAACAATACCCTTTGTTATTTTGACACAGGTGGCCAATACACTGCAAAGGATGCTGGTCAGTACGGATTCGACAACGGCATCATCTGGGCCACATGGCACAGCCGCTGGTACTCCCTGAAGCAGACCACCATGAAGATCATTCCCATCAACAGGATCAGCGCTGGGGGCCAGCAGGGCGGCCTCGATTTCGGAAAGGGAGACCTACCAAGCCCTTAAACACACAGTCTCACACTTCTCCTCTGAGGGTTTTAACAGAAACTGTTAGCGAATTAATGAAAAAAATATCTACAGCAGTTTGACTGTCTGCATTTATGTTTCTGTCTAATCTGATGAGTTTAGTCTAAGATATTCCAGAACCCACGTTCCTCTAATAGCCTGATTCTTTACGGTCTGACGTCACCACATCGCTACGCTATTTCCTGTTTTCACATCATTCACTTTTATAATTGTTCAGATCATTCATGTTCATCTAATTGTATTCAAATAAATCCTTCCACCTTTTTTAATGAAACGTGAGTGTGTGTGTTTTGGGTCAATGGGGAAGATTATAAGTCTATAAAATATATAATGTTAGATTAATGGATCATTCAAAGCATGGAGCTTCAATTTGAGCCTGTCAGTATCTTTAATCTGAGGCGTTTAATTTGCCAGTATATTTAATCTGAGGGTTTTTATCGGTCAGTATCTTTAACCCCAGAGGTTGTATCTATTACTACCTTTAATCTAAGGGTCAGTATACGCTACTTGCCTTAATTTGAGGAACTATATCAGCCAGTGTCTGTAATCAGAAAAGCTTTATAGGTCAGTATTTTTAATCTGAGAGGGTGTATTGGTCGGTAGATTTAATCTGAGGGGTTGTATCAGTCAGTATCTTTAATCTGAGGGGTTGTATTGGTCAGTATCTTTAATCTGAGGGGTATGTATTGGTCAGTATCTTTAATCTGAGGGGTTATATTGGTCAGTATCTTTAATCTGAGGGGTATGTATTGGTCAGTATCTTTAATCTGAGGGGTTGTATTGGTCAGTATCTTTAATCTGAGGGGTTATATTGGTCAGTATCTTTAATCTGAGGGGTATGTATTGGTCAGTATCTTTAATCTGAGGGGTGGTATTGGTCAGTATCTTTAATCTGAGGGGTGGTATTGGTCAGTATCTTTAATCTGAGGCGCTGTATCGATCAGTATCTTTAATCTGAGGGGTTGTATTGGTCAGTATCTTTAATCTGAGGGGTATGTATTGGTCAGTATCTTTAATCTGAGGGGGTATGTATTGGTCAGTATCTTTAATCTGAGGGGTGGTATTGGTCAGTATCTTTAATCTGAGGGGTGGTATTGGTCAGTATCTTTAATCTGAGGCGCTGTATCGATCAGTATCTTTAATCTGAGGGGTTGTATTGGTCAGTATCTTTAATCTGAGGGGTGGTATTGGTCAGTATCTTTAATCTGAGGGGTTGTATTGGTCAGTATCTTTAATCTGAGGGGTGGTATTGGTCAGTATCTTTAATCTGAGGCGCTGTATCGATCAGTATCTTTAATCTGAGGGGTTGTATTGGTCAGTATCTTTAATCTGAGGGGTATGTATTGGTCAGTATCTTTAATCTGAGGGGTATGTATTGGTCAGTATCTTTAATCTGAGGGGTATGTATTGGTCAGTATCTTTAATCTGAGGGGTTGTATTGGTCAGTATCTTTAATCTGAGGGGTGGTATTGGTCAGTATCTTTAATCTGAGGGGTGGTATTGGTCAGTATCTTTAATCTGAGGCGCTGTATCGATCAGTATCTTTAATCTGAGGGGTTGTATTGGTCAGTATCTTTAATCTGAGGGGTGGTATTGGTCAGTATCTTTAATCTGAGGGGTTGTATTGGTCAGTATCTTTAATCTGAGGGGTGGTATTGGTCAGTATCTTTAATCTGAGGGGTGGTATTGGTCAGTATCTTTAATCTGAGGCGCTGTATCGATCAGTATCTTTAATCTGAGGGGTTGTATTGGTCAGAATCTTTAATCTGAGGGGTGGTATTGGTCAGTATCTTTAATCTGAGGGGTATGTATTGGTCAGTATCTTTAATCTGAGGGGTGGTATTGGTCAGTATCTTTAATCCGAGGGGTATGTATTGGTCAGTATATTTAATCTGAGGGGTTGTATTGGTCAGTATCTTTAATCTGAGGGGTGGTATTGGTCAGTATCTTTAATCTGAGAGGCTGTATCCATCAGTAGCCTTAATCTGAGAGGCTATATCGGTTTGTACCTTTAGTCTGACTGGTTGTATCGTTATTGGTTGTAGTGTTAATTTGAGGGGTGGTTTGTTGTGTTCTGATTCTGACAAAAGAACTTGAAATCTTAGGGAAACAAATACTAATGAATTTGCTGTAGAAAACAAGTTAAATAAAAGAAATGTGTATGCATAGATATAACTTGATCTTTAAAAGGACTAGTTCAAGAAACTAGTTTTAACATTTTTCTCTATGTCAGAAATCAGAAATGACCACATTTGTATTAAAAGGGTAGTGTATGTGTGTTCCTGTGTGTTTGTTGAGAGTGTGTTTGTTGTAACACTGCTGTGTGGGTGTATTTGCAGCAAGTCAACATTGCTCCACTTTTCTCTGATAGTCTGCCGCCATGAGGTGATCCATCCCACAGATCTGACCCCAATGTCCAGTGCTGGGGAAGGATTTCATAACCCGGCCCAGACTATGTTCAACCACTCGATCAATAGACTCAGAGTTCACACTCAGTCAGCAATTTCAATATGCTGTTTTACAATAACAGAATTTCTGGTGTTTATTTGTTTTTAACTTATTTATCAATAGACAAATACCACCTGAGATATATAGTATGTGGACAAGTATAGTATTGGAACACCTGCTCATCCGTTGTTTCTTCTAAAATCGTGGGTATTAAAAAGAGTTTATCCTGCTTTTCATACATTGTATAACATTACATTATATACAGTCTCCCCAAAAGTATTGGAACAGTAAGATCAATCCATTTGTTTCTGCTGTAGACTGAGAACATGACCACAAATTATATACAATATCACGTAAATAATTTTTTACAAATAGAACTTCCTGATTATATGCTGAGCTGACCAATGAGGATTCTGTGTGGGTGGTGTGAGAGAGAGCAAGAGAGAAAGACCCACACACAGAAAACATTCTACTAACCAACAATTGTTAACAAGGTTCATGTGTACAACAGTACTTATAATTACAATTAAACAAAATAATAAAATGTAGAGTTTGGCAGTGTCGTTTATGGACTGATGATATTCTTGATAAGATTATTTAAGCATATTATAGATACAATAAGACAATTTATCACAATAAATTACAGTAAACAGTAAAATATTGTCCTGTTGCCCATGCAACTATACCAGTTTTTGTTCCCCCAAACGCAATGCGAGGAACAAATATTAGTGGTAGAATAGCGGTAGACTGTTTGGTTTCATTCAGTTCATTCAGAGACGTTCTGGTTCAGTACGACAGGTCCTGTCAGTGTTAAAATGAGAGGCAGGGATATATAAGCGTGAATTAAACACTTATTCCAGTTTAAACTGAGTTACACAAGGTAACGTTTGCTAAACTGTGGTAATTTGTTGCTCAATGTTACCGGCTTGTAACCCTTTTGTTGCTTAACTTGGTTAGTAGCAGTTAATCTCTCCTAACACAGACTTAATTCATACCCCTCTGCAAGTATTTTATTAATGTTTCGTTCAATAAATATACACTGTAGAGAACCCTATAATGCATTGTTTTCTGATGACTTATGCAACATTTTTATTTCTTTACTTTATACATTAATTTTAGCCAGTAACATTAGCTCTGACTTTAAAAATATGACCATCAACATGCCCACTCATTATGTTCTACTTCTCCCACAAGCAAAGCAGTCTAGAACCGGGTCTGAGCTCTACTGCAGGAGACTCTACCGGTCAGTGCGACAGCTGGATTAACTTTCTCCGCTTGTGCCTTCAGGATTCAGGATTATCTCTCAGCTCAATCCCACCTGTAATCTCTTTACTTGAGGCCCATGCTTCCTGAGCTCTGACCACAGAACCGCGTCCACGTCTGAGCGGAATGTAACCTCTGGATAAAAAAACTGGCTTCAATTTAACCTGAAATTTCTGGTTTGGGATACGTCTATCTTCAGTGCTTCAGTGGAGCAGAACGATGACCACGACCAGACGACCAGATGTCCGCACTGGATGCTGCTTCTAAAGGGAACATCATGACCGGTCACTGTCTTAAGGTAAACTGAAAGATGTTGTTGTTGTTGTTGGTATTGCTGCTATTATGAATACACTTAATATAAAAATACAGTAGAATACAGTACACTGTAAACCCACAATTTGTTTAAATTGAAATTAATTAAGTCTGTTTTTTATATGAAATTTGATATTTCCAAACATTACTCAACTATTTAGGGTTAGGTGAGCATTTGTGTGTATACATATACAGTATGTTGCCATTGACCACAATCTATTTAAATAGTATTTATAGCCCCCATTTTCTGACACTCACCATCAGTGTGTAGTAATTTCCCTCAGGCTACTTTAGGTAAACTTATATATTATATCATATGTTATGATTAACTGTCTGGCCTCTGTGTTGTAGGCTGTAAGAGCAAGCATCATTTTCTTAACTGATAACTCTGTGTTGGCTGTGTGCTCACTATACTGTTCACTATATAGCATTCCATGTATCCATCTACTTTTTTAATGAGTACTTCAGATCTATATTTTACTTAAATGAAATCAAAAATACCATTATAGACTATACTATCATTTAGTATAATATAGTATTTTAAAAATGATTATGTGTACACTGTCTGATGCCTGACACACTCTCTTAATAGAGATCTGAGAAGATTTTGGCTCTCAGATATCATTAAAATGATGGAGGGATACATACGCAATATGCAGGGAACTGTGCAGCAAAATAGTGCCTAAAAACATTCCCTGTATGTGAGTACATTTGCCACTATTTGACCATTATCATCATTCCATATAAAACTCAGCAGATTCACTGGTGGGTTGAATAGTTAATAAAATATACATATATATATATATATATGTATATTTATGTTATAGTGCTTCCATTTATGATTTCATTCACTTTGAATGAGTTCATCTCAAACCCCCACTCTGAATAATAATCATAATATATAGCAATATGAGTGTTTTTACCTGAAAAAAGCACCACATACAAAATAATCATACATACAGTAAAAAGTAACAATAATTTCTCATTTTTAACTAAGTATGTTTTATCCTGTGAGCCAAGCTGAAGAACAGTTAGTGTAGTTTCAGATTTCTCCTGGATGCTCCTCAGCCAGCATGTGTACATTATGTTCAGTTCCGTCAGCAGCTCACCTGATTTACCACATTTACCAATTTTCCAAACCAGGTGTTGATTAATATGATGAGAACTAGAAATAACTCTATTAAACCCAGATGAGGAGGAGAGATTAGAAGATGTTTAAAGGAAAACAGGGCTGTAAAATCTCTGTTTTTTGTAAAATTGCTGTTAGTATTTACTGTAATGCTATAAGTGTTTTACTGAGCTTAGACACTTATTCCTTACTGAAATTTCCACATGTGCCTAAAACATTTGCACAATACTGTATACCTCTACCATCAATAACTGAACACTATCAATAACACAACAAGCAAGACTAGAAATAACACTGACTGTCCATTGAAGGCAGCGGGCTGGATTAGCGTGTTTGGTGATTAGAGTTAAGGAGCTAACGGAAGATTTGTAGACTGGGGGAAAGTTCCTCTCCTCAGAGAAGATCCAGCTGCTATATGTTGTTTACATATAGTAAAATCAAAAAGCAGTACGACACAGCAGTGCTGCTGGAGTTTTTAAACACCTCTGTGTCTCTGCTGGACTCACCAACAGCGTCCTGTGAGCACTGATGAAGGACAAACACAAACTGTGCAGCAACAGACTCAGAGCTTATATCTCTGACTTTACATCTACAAGATGTAGCAGCTGTATCTGATCCACTTATACCAGCACAACACACACCGACCCCCCCACATTTACTACATCCTCTGTGGGGTCTTCAGTGTCGTGTAGATCTCCTGTAATAACAGTAACTATGTTTTTCAGATCTATTAGTGATGAAACCCTGAAAAGAAAAGTCTGAGAGGAGTCTCTTCAATCAATTCTCACCACCAGAACCTACAGATCTTATGATGGGGTAAGATCAACATGTCTACACACCAACTAGCCTGTTAATTATGTTACTGGTTATAAAGAACAGCCTCATTAAATAGATGTGTATCTGTATTTAACCCATTACAACAGTCTAAATCATGTTTCTGTTATAAATGTGTCTCAGACCATCTCCTGAAGTGGTTTGAGCAATTGGATTTGTACAAGGTAACGCTGGTAAGTAGGTTCTACATAGCACTGAAGGTAGAACCTGAGTTTTTAACTCAATCTTCAAACAGGATAAGAAAAATAATACCTAAAATTAACACCTAAATAAATATGAATAAAATAGAATAAATTGTATGAAGTGTACTTTGTCCTTTGGGAGTGTAATTCAATACAAGCATAAGCATTCAAAATAATGCAATAATAACCAAGGACACGTCTACATTTCTTTATTTTAACTTTGAACCTTTTAACTATTTGTATGTGCTGCACCTGCACTCTATTATACCATTTTATACTATATTACACTATATCATATAATCGGTATAAACTAATGTATAATCTACTGTCTTTACCATATACTATACACTTTTGCATATTTAAATTGAACTTACCCTTGGTAATTTTGTATTTTTGTTTTGTTGCTTGCTTGTAACACCTACATTGCATATATCCTATTGGACTTTTACATGTGTACTCTAATTCATGTTTCTTAGTCTATCTTGTGCTTATATACAGTTTAGATGTTTTATCCATCTATTAATACATTCAATCTAAATGTTGATACCTGCACCAAGAAATAATCCTTGTGCCTTTTGTACTAGGCGAATAAAGATTCTAATTCTGATTCTGATTCTAATAACCAAGTAAATAATATGTTTTCCAAAATAAAAAGAATCTGTAAGTACTGTAATGTCATCTACCTCAGTGATTAGATTAAACAGCACTAGTGGTGATCAGTATAATCAGTATGTGATGCATTCTCTATGAACCTCTGATGGCGGACTGGGCTTCCTGCTACAGGATGAATGAGCTGCTTGGACAAAGTGGCATCCAGATCCAGACATTATGGATCAATAAACATAAGCAGCTGGAGCAGCACTTACCAGCATTAGCCAGCCTGCACTATCCTGCACTCAGAACCAGTACAGGATGAATGATGGTAGTTGGAGATGGGTGGGGTTGTTGTGTGCTGCTGATGTCCGGTCCACACTGACCGGGCTTTGTTCCTTTAACAATCTATTTTTTTATTTTATTATTTTTAACAAAATAATTCGTTTTTACAGTATATGTTATTATAACATCAAGATAAGTCTCCGTTCACTGAAAGAGGTGGGGTAGAAGTGGGTTTGACATTTCACCTGGGGGTGAAACAATAATTTTTAGAGCCAAACCCACATGGGACACGGTGCCAGCAATTGACCAAATAAATTTAATTTTAATATTATATAATATCTATAATATCTATAATATAAATATCTAATATACTATAGATATGCATGAATATGTAAAGAAATATTTTGGGGTTGTTTTCATTTACTTAATAAAATAGTGTTTTAATTTTTTTTAAATAAAAAATGTATCCAGTTCCACTGCATCATTAAAATGATCAGTGTTGCTGTGGGGGATTTTGTCATTGATATATTAATACCATTTTTTTTCCAAAATATTTCATTTGTGCCATAGAGGGTGTAACAATCACAATAAATGGCCTTGCCATTAATATCACAATATTTCAAAAATATCTCAATATAGTATTGTATATATAGTTCTTGACAATATATAACCCTAGTTAGGCTGTTGTGATCATGTATCGTGAATATGAAATATTCTGAAGTGTAGTGTGCTGATTCTCTGTTAGGACATGATCCTTTATTTCATACAGATACAGTATATAGGGTGGATTTAAATTGTGTTTATAAATTGTATTTGTGATTGCAGTAATTGTGAGAATGTGTAATTTTACCAAGCATGTGTTGGCTGAAATCTTTTTTTCATTTCTCTGTAAATAATATCTCATCGGTTACAAGAAAAAACAAACCCTGTAGTAGAGATAGAAAATCCTATGGTTCTGTATCGGTATCAGATGATTTAAAGCTGAAATGTAATTAATTAAGCTGACCCTTACAGTGGTCAGTTCATAAAGGACATTTAACCCTCACTAACTGGATACCCCTCTCAGGAGCGTATATTACAGCTTGTACAGTAAATAGCTACAGCACAGCAAAACAACTAGCCAAACAAATGATGCTGACCATACAGAACATCAAATTGGTCAGTCCACATTTAACCACCACCAAAAGTACAGCAGCAGCAGTGATAAATCTAAATCTTACTGTTTAATAATCAGCACTTTTGTGACATATTGCCAAGTTTAATGTTGCATCTAGCCCCACCCTCAAGCTGTGTTGGTGATTGGCTGATCAAGCTGAAAAATGATAAGAGATCAGTCCCAAAAACACTGATCTGTCCCTCTTTATCCTGTAGTGTGGGCCAAGCAAGAGGGAAGGCCTTGTCTCTTTTACTTTTATTCAGTGTAAATGGAACAATACCTCAACCAAAAGAAAAAGAGCTGAATAAATAAAGACAGAATGGCAAAATAACCCTCAGTGCCGTCATGCGTGCCGTAAATGCTTCATTTCCAGCCCAGCAAAGCCTCTCAAAGCCTGGAAATGCGACTCTTTCATGCGATTATCCTCAGTGATAATGAAGGTGGGTGCGGGTGAGGAGGGGTACAGGCTGCACCCGCTGCTAGTTTTCAGTCGGTATCAAAGGAAATCCAAATTTAAAAGGAATGCAAATAACTTTCACTGCTCCTCCGTCCCCCATCACCCCTTTAAGATCCCCCCCCACTCCCCCGTCCCAGGGTTTTCATGGGGCTGACTCATAATGGACTGTTGGCATGGCAACCGTCTCCTCAATGTTAGAGGGAAGGCCTCTAAAGGGTTGCCCTGGTAACCATGCAGTTCTGCCCTGTCACCCCATCCTCTTAGCCCAACCAATTCGCCCAGGGTCCCGAGAGCCCGATCAGGTCTTAGTACAGAGATCTGATATATAAGTTCATAAGTAAACTTAGAATTAACTACAGTATCCAGGTTGTGTTGACTTGTGGTGTCAATCGATTTTAAAATATTTTTTTTGATGAACCACATAAATATTATGTCATTAATTACACATTTTTACTTATTAAGACTAAAGCTTTTATTATTGGATATTTAAATGTGAATAAAATGACAGAAGTGTATAATACTTATAAAAGTCAATTGCTTTAAAATATGAATTGTATTAGTCAAAATAATATTCTGTGATGAATCATAATTGTAAAAAATTATGACAAAACAAATGTACATAATGGTACTTCCCTGTATTTTTAATAATTTTGTTATGTGATATATCTGGCAAACAGACTTTTATCATAAAATTAGTTTTAAAGCTTTTTATATGAGATTATTTTAATAAAGCGCTTTAGCTAAACATAGTATACATACATGTAATTTAGTGTATTTTTGAAATCAATTATTCCTTTTTTTAAATTATTAAATAAATTACAATTTATCTGAACTGAAATACTCTTTTTAGGCAGATATTTAGGCTACGTCTTATATTATAAGCTGATATCATATATTATCGCGTCCGTTGGGTGTTTGTTTAGCTCATAATTTACATAATTCATCTAAATAATTCATGAATTTTACCGCAAGTATAAGCCTGTAATCAACGGGTTTGGTTTGAAATCATTTTTTTCCCACCTATTTTCCGCCAAAATAAGCTTTCCTGCGCTCTGATTGGTTATATAGCAAACAGCTTGAGACTACGGGCTGTTAGCCAATCAGAGCGCACGTGGGAGGACAGAATTAGCCAATCCGAGCGCAGGAAGGGCGTGGAAAACATGAGTAAGCCTGTCCGCGCGTGCTGTGGGGCAAACCAAGTGGTGAGGCGGGGGGGGCAGCAGAGCTGTTAATGCCCCAGCTGATCACACAGCACGCGCCTGCCGTCTCAGCACAACCGTAAGTGATGAATTTAGACTTTATCGTCTTATTTTTACTTAAATCGGTCTTAAATTCTGGTCTTTCTGCTGGTCTTATAGGTAAATATGCAGTTATTTCAAGGCTGCGTCCCAAACCACACACTGCACGATAACACTGCACTCTGTAGGCTGAGCAGCTAGTGTACTATAGATGAGTGTGTACTAAAGCTGGGGTACTGTTCTGATGTACTGTTTAGTGGTAGTGTGCGGTTTGGTACTATAGACTGTGAGACTTTAATGTAATGCTCTGTATGAAGTCAGTATAGTACAGTATAGTGCACTAAAATCATAATGATATGATTATGGACTGTGTCAAGGTTAAGTCACTGTAATTGACAAATCCACAATCAATCATTTCATATACAGCTCTGGAAAAAAAATAAGAGAGCACTTAATGAGGATGTTTTTCTTTAATTTTTCCAAATTAAAAACCTCTGGAATATAATCAAGAGGAAGATGGATGATCACAAGCCATCAAACTAAACTGAACTGCTTGAATTTTTGCACCAGAAATGGCATAAAGTTATCCAAAAGCAGCGTGTAAGACTGGTGGAGGAGAACATGCCAAGATGCATAGACAGTTTTGATAGTGATTTATATAGCGATGTAACTATTGCATATGCACATAAAGTGATGTTAAAACGTTATATTGTGCCATAAATATCGTGTCGAATCAGATATTAATGGCTTTTAATACGTCTTACTTAATACTGCATCTTCTAATTTCTGATTGAATCACAACACACCAGCAGGTATAGAGGATGTCTGTGCTGCTACCATCAATCAGCGTTTTGTGTGATTAATTTTTATGCTAGTAACAGGGTTAAAGGGTTGTGACAGGGAACACATGAGCAAGGCAGAGGTCATATTTGTTGAATGTTATATTATTTCCGCTCCAAAAACTTGTGTTATTTCCAAACACCATTTATTGGCTGTGTTAATGTGTTAAACTATCAATTATGAGCTTTTCTAGAATGAAGCATTTCACATTGAATTGTTAACAGTCTTAAATGTTTAATCCTGCAAAGAAATGGCATCCTATGATCCTACTATGATGATGGAGCAGAGTAGACATGGCTGTATGCCTGTATATTTACAGTGTTCTGAACCTCTGTTAGGCCTGTGATGTATTTATAGCACTGACTGGCCTGGATTCTCCCTTCTCACACTCCTCATTCACACTGGAACCTGTGTGGAATATAACAGCACACCTGAATCAGTGACAAGACAAGATAAGACAAGACAACCATACACTCATCATAAACTGCCGAAATTTAGACATACCATTGTCTGCCAAGTATAAATGCATGCACAATTTAGATACTAGTCACATGACATGACCAGGTGTAAACAGGGTTGCATGATATTACTTTTTTAATTTGCATCCAACCTCTTATTACGGATTCAAAAGCCAGATTTAAAAAATACAATTCTGAAATTTGTGGCCAGTTTAGTCTCTGTGCTAAATACTCATGAGCTCATTAACATGTAATTTTTGATTGGCTGTTACTGAAGTCACATGGCAGTGTGAGTGTAGTGTAATCTAATAAATCAGACCCGGAGTATAAGTATCAGAAGTGACAGCCCAGATGAAAAAGAGGGTTTAGTGAGACGGCCCTGTAGACGGTAATCGCTGACTCACTCTGGGGAATTGTCCTGATCAGACGATGATTACTCGTGTCGCTGATTTGATGAATTAGGCGGCGTCTCCAGACGAAATTTCTAGTCCTTAGGGAACACCGTGACCTATAGTAGTGCAGCGCTAGATCAGCTGACCCAACATGAGTGGCTGTTCCCTTATAATGTTCCCATATAATGAACATTAAAGTAGGGGGGCACCAAAATATACATGTTTGGCCCAAAATAACTTGCCACTTTTTACCACTAAATAAATTAAACAGTCTAAAAATATATTTTTTCTTGTTTTTCAAAGGAAAAGCACTTACTTAACACTTAGCGTTAATATCCTAACAGAAAAAAGCAAAGCACATTATATTTTAATAGTGAATTTATTTCAGCAGTGCTGTTCTTGTCACACATTTAACTAGTCTAATCATTAAATGTACCTCAGTAGTGCTACTCTAATCATAGGTTTACTTCTGCAGTGCTATTTTACTCATAAATGTACATCAGCAGTTCTATTCTAATTATAAGTGTAATTCAGTAGTGCTATTCTAATCATAAACCATAACAGTGCTATTCCAAACATAAATGTACCTCAGCAGTGCTATTCTAATCATAAATGTACCTCAGCAGGGCTGTTTTGAAGATGCTAAGGCTAAGGTCGCTCAGCTAACATTACTATGTCTGTCCTCTACAGCTCATATCTTTCAGTTAGAAAACAGTCAATTTGTAAAGTAGGAATAAACTAAATACAGAGTGTGATAAGTGATGCTGAACATTCCATTTCATTTAATGAAAATAGAGCATAGAAATTAACTGGCCATTTCTCCTCTCTTCCTGTTGTCTCTGCTACTGCTAAAAGATTCCTACATTATAGTGTAGAATAGTGGATGCATGCATGAAAGAAAATACAAAGTAATTAACCTGAAAATTATCATTTCTGTGTAGTCTAATGCCTTATGAATATGAAGAATAATTAAACAGTTGAAATCTTAAGTCGCTTTTGAGAGTTTTAATATTCAAAATGCTCAGTATTCAGATAATAATAATAATTCTGAATTATCTCCAGACTGTCTCTTTAAGACTGGGTTGGTGGTCCCAGTGCATTACCCATTCCGAGTCTCCATGCTTCACTGCTCCGTTTAACTTGTCAGCAGGTTGTCGTGTTGATGGGCGGCGCTGAATGTGGTAATTGATTTTGTTTGGGTAGGTTAGGGGGGGATCCTGATGGGTTTTAGGGTTGAGAGTATGTAAATGAAAATGGGACCATTATAGATGATGGGTGTGACCTGAATGGAGTAGACTCATTAAAGTCTCAGATTCTCGTCTGTACTGGTTTGGTGTTTCAGGCTCTGATGAGCTTTAGTTAAAACTCCAGCGCTGTTAAAGGGTAGCATTCAGTTGATTAGCAAAAAGTCGTTCTTAAACTGGAAACATACAGAAAAACTCTGTGCACTCTGTGATATAAACCCACTGACATCTTCTGAATTCTGTTAGGAAATGCTGTCATTTGTATGAATTGGTTTGAGATAAGGAATAATAATTGGATTTGGGCATAAGGGACGTGGGTGGATTTTAATAGACTGCTCACAAAAATTGAACGCTTAAATCACACATTGGCTTATTCAGACTCTGAATAAACTTCCTCTCAACTTTGGAAAGAACCAGGGCAATTCTGGAGTTCTCTGCTGTGGTTGCTTGGTTGATGCCCTTCCACGATCCTGTCCTGCTATTCTGATGTAACAGCCTTTGTCCTGGTATCTCCTCCATGCTCTTGAGACCTGAAAGGCTGCGGGTGCTGCCTGATGCTACCAGTAGTGACAAGGACAACAGCAAAATGCAAAGCTAGAGAAGAATCAGTCAGGAAGGATAAGAAGAGAGTATTTGGGTGTGGACACTACCTGCTAAACCCTTCACTTGTTGGTGGTTGTCTTACTGTTGCTTCTCTTGTGCACCTGTTGTCAGTTTAATTCGCATCACTTGTGCATCCTAACTGGGCAGAACAATATCTCTAATAGTCGAAGCAATAGTCAAATAATGCTGGCATTCTGTCTATTCATTGCTTTGATGAAAGTTCGCTTTTAGGGCTAATTGCCTGGAATTTTGACTATTGAGTGCTAATTGGCTGGGAATGAATTGTGTCTACTAAAGCTGTTCCTACACTACACGACTTTAAAAAGACTCAAAAAAGACTTTTAACAGACTGAAGTCTGACACCCTCTCGCATCTAAAGACTCATCACAGACTTTTTACTAACAGACTGAGATTTAGCAAAGACTGGGGATCACTAACTGCAAGACTGCAACTAGATTCTTTCTGAGATTATTTCCCATCATGCTTCTGGTGGAATTTAGATATTAATTAAAAAATAATGTGCATATCAATACTGTGATTTATCAGAGACTTGTTTTTTTGCCACACTGTTAGTTCTTGATATTTTTAATAATATATATTATTTAATAATATATAATAATATATATTTTTAATACATAATATAACGACTTTAAAATGCTACCTGTGTTTAAAATCCTGTACATATTAAAGTAAGAACCATATAAGGCATTTTAACTGCAAAATGTGTTCTTTTTTAAATCGCTTGTAAACAGTCACATAAAATATTCTTGTCTTGCGGCTTCCAGGAGCTCTCCTATTGGTTGTTGACATTGTTCACATCACTATTTGCGTGAGCCAAGTCTCAAGACTTATGATAATATTAAACGGTTGATTTTACCAGAGCGCCAGGACGCGAAAAAGACTGACTAAAACTTTCAATCCTAACCTCCTTACACTGAACGATCCAGATGACGCGAGCGCAACTCGACTGCAGCTCCACGGGTTCTGACTGGTTGGCCTTCTGGGTCCTGATGTAGCTGATTGATATTAAAAGTGCTGTTCATTTATTGTCACTAATGTTGATTTTGGTTGTTGATCTTGATAACAGCATGCAGTACATCTTCACACTGTAATGAGTTGAACTCTTGTATACCATCAAATATTCACCACACTGCCAGTCAGCTTCTATAAATAACCGTATAAAAGCATGGCATCGTACAGCTTTAATAATGCAGGGCATCGGCTCTTCAGTCTGTTTCAGCTTTATGTAAGAGCCGTCCCTGCGGCACCGTGCCCACGCCTCTAAATCTACCCACACTTTCTGTACACAAACGAAAGAGCTTTATTAATGCATGCGGTTCTGACTGCAGTGCTTCACCCTGCTGCGGATCAGAACCACACTCCTGCTGGATCATCTACAACTGGCCACTTTATTAGAAACACCTACCCTATCTTGTACTTCCACACACTGGCCAATTTATAAGCATCTACTATTACCTTGTCTTCACTTCATTAGAAACACCTACCTTATCTTGTGCTTTCTCTCACTAGTCACTTTATTAGGAATGCCTAATCAATTTAAATTAAATGTTATTATTAAATATTAAATATCTATTTTTTAAATTTCCTAGGCAGGATTCAGGGTCGTAGCTGTTTGGGGGTTGATGGGGTATCAGTAGCGTGACTGATGGCTGTTTTGGGTTTGTAAGCTGCAGCTGATTCGTATTGATTTTTTATAGACTGGAAACAGCCCCTGGTGACCTATTGACCCTATAGGCCTCGGGGTGTGCAGACACGTGGTGTGCAGTAATCAGTGACGTAGTGCAAATCATTAGGCCTTTAATTTGATTGGTTGGCAAACTGCCAGTCAAAGAAGTGACCAAAGTGCAGCACGCATACCCCTCCATACACATGCATATGCAACTTAGCATTGGTGTTTTTCCTTCTCCAGACACTAGAGGATGCTGAAGCTTCAGAGGTCAGTGCTGTTGAATGCAACGGAGTGTAGATCAAATTAGTGGCTACCAGTGATCCCACTGGAGTTGCATGTAGCTTTACCAAACACACACCTCCTCAGCTAATCATACATAACAGCAATGTAATAGATAGTAGGGTGGGTTTGACTTTATTTGACTTAATGTATTTAAATAACAGGGACAATAAATATCATTTAAGCTTTATCAATTATCATTATTATGTAATAATCTAAACATGCTAGATTTAGTCAAATGGCTAACTGGCGGTCTTAGTTGAATGCTGGCATTGGCAATCAGGAAACAGGACAGTACAGTATAGTACTTTTTGTCCTAGGAAAGTGAATGTAGCCTCAAATGCACAATACATCCCATAATGTCTAATTATTTTAAAGTTTTTGAAAAGTTCACAATCAGTTTTTTAAAACATTTTATTCTCATCTTCTTGCAATTATAAACTGCAACTATTTGACAATCATACATCACAATGAAATTACAGAATATGTTGTAACTTTTGTATTGATACAAACTAATTACAATTTGTTTTTCACAGTTAGTTTGTAATTTTATACTTATGTTTGTTTATACATATCTGTTTTGTAAAAACAAGTAATTCATGCATTCCAATTATGCAGTTTTTGATACAGTTGTCAATACAGAGTATAAACTTTTCATTAATAATAATAAATCATTTTAATATGATTTTCCAGCTACAAATACAGGCACAATAATGTAAAAAATATTGTGAAAAATCTACAGGAGGAGGAAAACCTTCTTAAGTTTTAGTGGAAGTGAATGTTTTGTATTAGAGTGATATATTAATGGGCCTATAGCAGTTGAGGATTGTATCTGTAAACACGCATTTCATGGTGTGTATTCTTTACAGATGCTGTGTGTGTAATGTATACACATAAAAACTGTGTGTATGTGTGTGGGTGTATTTTTTTATGCTTCGAATGTGCTGGCGGTAATGTGTGCCAACTATTGTCCAGCTGTTATTTAAAGCTCTCCTGGTCCACACCAGTCAGGGTGTGTTCTGAAGAATGCTGGAAGCTGGAAGCTGTAAATCACTCCCTCCATCTCTTTATTTCCTGTTGCTTTGAGGAGCAACGGCCTTTAAAGGGTTTTTTTTTCATCACTGAGTCTCTGTTTACAGTTCTTATAGCTCAGTTCACCCAGTCTCAGCTCTGTGGAGAAGTTTATGTTTGTGTTTACAGAATAAAGTAAGTCCCACCTCCTGCTTACAAAGCTAAACCACACCCTCTTACCAAACTAATAAAGAGGTGAGGGATTTCGGAGGGACTAACGGTTTTGGGTGTGTGTCTACAGAAATTAGTTAATTGGAAACTGTATCATTTATGTTTTTGTTAGCATTGCTGGCCAAGCATCTAATATTGGTGACTGTCTAAATCCAGTATTTATTAGCATTATTTGCTTAGAATCACATGTTGAGGACAGTGTAAGTCCAGTAGATGATAATGTTATTAACCTCCCTAAAATCTCCCATTAGTGGTAGTGTAAGTTCAGTGTTAGCCTATATTAGCCTATTGTTTTCCATTGGTGACCGTCTAAGTTCCATGTTTATTAGCAACATTAGCCTAGCATCTCCTATTAATGACAGTCCAAATCCAGTACTTGTTGTCATTATTAGCAAAGGAGCTCTCGTTCGTGACAGTTTAAGCTTTATTAGCCTAGCATCTCTTGTTATTGACAGTCTAAGTCCAATGTCCCATTGGTCACAGTTTAAGTCCAGTGTTTGTTAGCATTGTTAGCCTAGCATATCTCATTGGTCACAGTTATGCCGGTGTTTGTTAGACTCATTACCCTAGCATCTCTCATTGATGACAGTCTTCTTAGTCCCATGTTTTATAACAATGTTAGCCTAGCATGGGGCAGTGGCACTTTAGCGATTAGATTACCAGGTTTCTTGATGATGGGATAATGACACTTTGATTGATGTTCCTACAGAACAGTAAAGGGCTAAATATGATCTCCACATGGGTATTGTGTACATGTTATTAAGTGCAGTGTAAAGCTCCAGAGACTCCTGCTCTTAACAACGCTTCAGGACAATTATCCTGTTTCCCCACAGTGGCCCAGAATGACTCAGCAGATCCGGATGCTCCCAGTGTGGATCAGCTGGTGTCTATTTGATGATGCTCTTGGGCTTCAGAGCAGAACAGAGCTTCAGTTCTCCAGCCAGCTAACAGCCTGCCTGCAGCAACTGTAAACAAGTCCTATATGTGAGCGCTGCTAATGGAAGCACTCTTTCACTTTTGCTGTCCATATATTGAGGGGTGGGATTGTTTGCAGCTTTGGGTAAAGTTGGAGGTTGGAGGTTTCTCTAAACATAAACAGGTCAAGATATTACACTGACTTAAATATTTATAGTACATACTTAGAAATGGTAATGTTTGTTGCGATTACAATGGATGTTATGGACGGATAATTCTGGGCACAATGGGTAGCCGTTATGGTTTATCTGGACATATCTGGACACGTTTAGGCATGATGGACGATGGGCAGTTGATCTGTGGTGGGTGATGGGGAAGGCTGATTTTAGAAACTTAATGTGAAACTAAACACATCCAACAACAACAAATGAAAAGAGAAACTATACCCAATCCATTTCGCCCTACAGTCGAAAAAGTGGCATGTTAGCATAGCAACATTTCATTGCATCCTGTAAGTAGTACGAAACAGGTTAGCTCTACCATTAATATATATGTATTAGCCAGCCAAACCCTCACTTGTAACACAAGTTTAGTACATGGTCTATACTAGAGTATGTATTAGTTTGAAATACAATTGGAAATACTATAATACTATAATTTCGAAATACTTAAGTGTATACATTTTTTCTTATGTCTATAATTTTATCTAAATAAGTCTAACAGGCTATTTGCCCTTATTTTTAACCAATATGTTCATACATGTCCAGTACAATGTTCAATATATTTGGAATGGCAGATGATTTAAACTGCACGGCCAGTTGAACATAGACCTAAACTACATGTGTTCAGCTGTAGAGTGTGTGGATGTGCCTAGTGCACGTTCCACTGACTCAATTAAAAGCCAGACAGAAAAGGCCAGGATTATCTCATCTGATTATTTCAAGAAGTCTGGCAGTAATCATGCATGAGGTAACCTCCTAAAAGACAAAAACAACCACTGTAGTTCCAAGTTTTCCTCCTTTAAGAGGAAAGTGTCCTCCAATAAGCACATAGGACAATTTGTAGCTCTATATTAGTGTGCGTTGTGCTGCCAAGACACAGCAGTGGTGCTGGAGTTTTTAAACACATCACCATCGATGAATGACTGGAAGTTGACCAACAAAATCAGTGCAGGAACAGATGAGTGTCTAATAGAGTAAAGAGTGGTTTTTAAAAAAACTCCAGCAGCACTGCTGTAAAATAGCCTTCAAACAATTTATAGTTTTTAGTCATGCAAAGTAAATTTAGGAGCAATACTAAAAAAAAAGGACAATGACAACTACATGTTACAAAAGATCATTTAGAGCATGTTAGTGAGAAATTATTTCTTTTTCCCCAATAAAAAAGACAGGTAGAAAATCAGATGAGCATCTTTTTTTTGGCCCCGATGCAGGTTGTATTGTTCTGTAATAATAGATCTACAATGTGTTCTATGTGATCAGTGAAGCCTAAAAACATGGATAATGGGTGTTAAGACAAGGAGGAGGTCATAATGTTACGCTCATTTGTATTTTTTTTTCTTTTTTATATAATATTAGTACAGTACTTGATCTGTCCTCCTGCTGTACTGGCTATACTGGTGCATTTCAGGTCACTGCTGCTGCTGACACAAGTCAAAGGTCGCATCACAGAGAGAGCCCGCCCTAAATCCGCAGAGCTGCTCTTTGATTGGTCAGTTGTAGGCCTGTGCGCTGAGCCCCGCCCCCTTGGCGCTCGAGCCGTTTGACAGCTCTGCTGAGGGTTAGTGTAGAGAGGAGGTCGGGTAAAGTGTCGGTGTTGTAAAGAGCTGGGTTTATCGCTCTAGTCGCTGCTATTCTCACAAAATCAGGGCTGGAACTGCAGAGAACAGCCATGGAGTTTAGGTAAGTGCTTAA
This sequence comes from Astyanax mexicanus, assembly GCF_023375975.1. NCBI lineage: Eukaryota > Metazoa > Chordata > Actinopteri > Characiformes > Acestrorhamphidae > Astyanax > Astyanax mexicanus. The sequence goes on along the minus strand of NC_064432.1, from coordinate 21,836,529 downwards.
AGACGGTTTTAGAGGAAGACATGGAGAGAAAAATAGAGTTATATGAAGAGAGAGAGGGAGGGAGGATACGGCTGAGAGAGGCTGGAGTCAGGTTTGACCGTTACAAACTGAGACTGAGGAGGATGGACGGGTTCGGTTTCTGAATTTTTCTGTGGGTTAAAATGACCTTAACGACATTCATTCTGAGTTTTTCCTTCAAAAACTGAGCTTTAACCAAAGTATTTGTTTAATTCTTTCAGTTTCTCACTGTAGTTTCTGTTTTGTGCAACAGGCTCCTCCACTTGTTTAACTTATGGATAAAAGCGCAGTGTTAGCTTACCATGCTAACTGATGCATGTTTTTGTGCTTTTAAATGCGTTGGGATTTCTCTCTGTCAGCCAAATAGTTCAGATTATTTACGTTAGTTAAAACATACAGATTACCCTTTACAGCGTTTCTGAATCAGTTGTTCTGATTGTGCTATTTATAAGTGTATGTTTGAGTAAAATAAATATTGTTGTTTTATTCTACAAACTACGGACATTTCTCCCAAATTCCAAACAAAAATGTTGTCATTTAGAGCATTTGTTTGCAGAAAAACTAAAATTGCTGAAATAACAAAAAGATGCAGATCTTTCAGACCTCAAATAATGAAAAGCAAACAAGTTCATATTCATAAAGTTTTAAGAGTTCAGATCAAATCAAAATTTGCTGGAATAACAGTGGTTTTAATCACAGTTTTCAAGCACCCTGGCATGTTCTCCTCCACCAGTCTTACACACTGCTTTTGGATAACTTTATGCCTTTACTCCTGGTGCAAAAATTCAAGCAGTTCGACTTGGTTTGATGGCTTGTGATCATCCATCTTCCTCTTGATTATATTCCAGAGGTTTTCAATTTGGTAAATCAAAGAAACTCATCATGACCACGTTAAATGTAAAAATGACTTGTGTGTGTGTTAACATTATAATTTTTATAACATGTACCTTGCTTAATTTGTTCTTTTAAGGTAAAAAGACTTGGTTCACCAGTCAGACACTCATTTCTATGAAAAAGAAAAAAAAAAACAATGAACTTAGTTACAAGTTCCAGTTAAATGAAAACTTGCTTTAAAAACAGGTTCACAAATAAGTTTTCATTTGATATTTTGCATTTAGTTATGTATTCCATACACCATGGTACAACTCTTGGTACAAGTCCATTCTTATATAGAAAAAAAATATGTTTAACCGTAAACATTTAACTTGGTAGTACGTCCAACAGGTCATAATAAAGATAAAAAAATACTTTTTAAATTGTGGGAATTATGTTTTATATGTATATGTATGTATATGTACTGTATGTATTGCCATGGGCTGGTGATTAAGGAATCTTGCATTTGTGAGTGTTGTCCACTCAGCATTCTCCATGTGTGGTTATCAGTAACTCCAGACTGCACACTGACGCCCATGCAAAAAAACCTAACCCTTAGATATGACAATGTGGTTGGGGGGTGGGTGGCGTGTCACACTGTCTACTATATTGTGACATTCATCCTTAAAATTGGTTAGCACTGTATTGAAAGCTCAAGAAGGACCTTCACAATAAATGTATGCATTTTTCTGTTCTTGAAATGTATTATTATACTTTAATGGTAGGTGTTTCTTACACAGCTGTAAAATATTGCAAGATAAACCTCTGTCTCCATCAGCAGTGCATGTCCCATGAGTTTACCCACCCAGGAGGCAGATAGGACATCTGGCCTAATTTGCATGTATGAAGGAAGGAAAGAAGGCAGGGGCTCATCTTATTTTTAGACTCTCAAATGAAAGTGTCCTAAAGCATGCACTTGTTGCTTTAGTGCACTTACCAAGTGTCATTGTTTAACACAAACTTAAAAGAGCAGTTCTGTAAGAATTTAAAGTATCGTGATTAAATTGTAGTTCAGTTGGTTAGCATCCATTTGGCAACAGCATAACAACCAATTTAAACAGCATAGCAACCACACGGAAAAGCATATTCACCACTTTAAGTAGCCTCTGCATAGCAACCAGCTGAAATACCATAGCAACAACTGCATAACTACATAGGAACCGTTTAAAACAGCATTGCAACTGCCTAGCAATCCCATAGTTAGTGGAATAATAACACACACTGTATGGTTTAAAATGCAGTTTTGCATTTTTATTTAACATAAATGTTTGTGATATCTGGACATGCAAATCCATTCTGATTCATTGCAAATAACAGTGTGAACAGTCATCAGTCAATCAACAGATCTGATTTGAGAAACAAATCTGATGTCCCTGCAGAGTAAATGTACTCAAGGACTGGCTAAGAGACAAGCGTTTTTGGGAGACATATCTACAAAGATGAGTAGTCTGATGACTGTCTTTGTCGGTGGTGAACCAATGAACCAGGATTTGCTTGTTAGGCTGTGTGTAAAGCTGTGTTGTAAAACGTTCAGTACACACACTGAATTAAACGGAATTGAATGGAACTAAACTGTAAGCTTTCCTGGGATGATTAAATGCTGGGGGGGGAAGGGCAGACAGCAAGGGGTCAAGAGGCAGTGCCACAGCCATGTTGTACGATTTAGTGAACATGATGGGGGCTGGGTAGAGCGTGATGGGTGGATAGTGATGGTTAAGCATGCGAGAGAAAGAAAGAGGGACCTAATGGGTCTAACCCCCCCAACGCCTCATATTCCCTAGATAAAGCGAGCTTATCTCTGTCATCATAAACACCCCCGGCTTGCTTAATTCAGCAAGAGGACGCCTCTGTTCACATGATGGAGTTCCAGCTGTCAGTTTGCTCCCATTCACCTGCTTAGTTGTTGGTGCTTTTTAAAAAATCTTAATTTTATGTAATATGTCATTACTGTCTCTCAAAAAACGTATGTCTTTTTTTGTTAATATTTCTTAAACACAATGCATGCCCATTTTTCATTATGACTGGTCTGATACATGAATACATTTGAAATATAAGTAGTTGCCAAAGTGTTGCTAAATGGTTACAGTGGAAATATTAGACAGATTCTAAGGTGTTCAATGTGGTTGCTATGCTGTTTCTAAACAGTTTCTATAGCAGCAGCACCTAAAATACCATAACAGTAACTTAGCAACAGCATGGTAAGGACTTTTAGCATCACAACCATCTATAAACTGTATAGCAACCACCTGGGATACTATAGCATCTAACATAAGCAGATAGGATACCCTAGCAACTACCTAGTAACACCTTATCAACCACCTTGCAATCCCAAGGTTGCCACATGTAAGACCACTTAGCCCTTTTATCACCTGAAATATTTTAGCTACCACTTAGTAACATCATAGAAACCACTTAAAAGTGCAAAGCAACTAATTGGGAATCCCTTAACAACCACATGTAAAAAAACAACTTGGATACCAGACCAGCTCAGCAACAGCATTCAACCTTTTTACAATTCTATAAAAATCATTTTGCAACCACCTGAGAATTGCTACATTTGTACAATCACTCTGTGCTAGGCATTAAATTAAATAAGTAAATAGGAAAAAGTAAAATGATAATAAAGTAGTTAAATAGCATGATTACAGAAGTACAAAAAAAACAGTAAATGAAGAGTATGTTTTTTTGAACAGATTTCCTTCTTGATCCATGAACGCTGTTTCAGCAGTAGTGTAAGGGGTGTAATTTATATAATTTATGCAATCCATAAAGTTTCCTTAAAGTGCAGCGTTCACCGCTGCTTTTATAGCGAGGAGACAGAAATGGCAGTCATTTGCCTGACACGTTATGCTAATTACGGCCAATTACTCTGCAAGAACCATTGTTGTTGCTTGGAAACAGCGTGTAAGCGGCCTCTCCACCCACTTGTCACTCAGTGGAGTGGGGCTCGAGTGGCTTTTCAGTCACTTTTGAATGACAGTCTACGCTTTTTTGCCGGATGTAATGATGAGTTTGAAATACAGGACTTCCATCAGGACCCTACGCTCAGGCTGAAGGCGAGCCCAAAAGTGACAGATAAATAAACGCCTTAGAGTCTGAGATTGATTCATATCGTCTGGGAGTAATTTGCTGCTTTGTGCTCGTATTATGTGGTCTGTGGGCCCGTCACTGTTCTGGCAATAGGAGTCAAGTCTCAATAGGAGACTTGAGATGGACCCACTTGTCAGCAAGAGGAACAGCTCGGCCAAACCTTATGTCTTCTTGGGAGCACTTTAGGCCTTTTAAGTCAATAGGCTTTTATTGTCATTCCGTCTGAGTGTGAGTACTCACTGTAATAAAAAATTTGTATTTGGACACAATTTAATAGATATGGACTTGCACGTCTTTGTACAAGCCCTGATCTCATCCTTTTTGACCACAGAGATTGTAAACACACTACACCTAACCATGTGTCCACAGCCATTGTTTCCCTTCTGCCTCCGCCTCTCACCTCTGTTGTTTATGTTTGTAGCAGTGGCCCAGTGGTCTGCTGCAGTCAGGTCCTGACTCATCATCACACCAGCGAGAGGAGAGCTGTTGACTGGGGCTGGCGTGGGCCGCTGCCAGGGTTGTTGTACCGGGCCAAGCCTGTGCGAAACCGCTGAGCTCAGGCTTCTGGAAAGGCCTGGGCAGTTAGCGTTGTGGAACAGGGCAGTTGGCGCCTGGTGGAACATAGCATAGCATAACAAGCCTCTGGAGAGGACTGGCAGTGATGTACGGTAATTCTTGGCTATCCCAGTATATGAGCAGAAAAAAGCTGGTGTGAAGCATCTGCCATTTCACTGAGAGCACGTGAGTATGAGCTGTATACGCTTTATTGCGGATGAGGCGTGTTACATTTGGTTTTGTGTGGGTATAGATAGTTATGATTAGCTTGTGTGGTATTTGTAAGAGCATGGGGTTAAACCACCCAGTCTTAGAGTTAGTGTAGCAAAATATAGATATATCAAAGTACTGCGTAGATTTTCTAAAACACACACCTGTCCTCGGATACCATTGTCCTGAGTAGACAAAAAATTAACTTTTACTTTTACTCAGGTTTCTATCATGATGCATATCTAATTGCCAAGGTCCTGCCCATATACAGCCCTAAATATAGTGATTGTGTTCCTCTTGCTCTCTACTTTTCTGCAAAAGACTTATTTTAGAGTAGAGGCATTGCTGTGAGGATTTGATGGCATTCAGCTGTAAGAACATTCGTCCAAATACATAATTCATGCATGTGATGGATGTGAATACAGATACCTAAACCTACGCTGACTGGGTTTTGTGTGTTGATGCATTAAAAATGTGTCACAGGACATTTAAGAACGACGCAGCACAATCTGCATTCTGAGCATTGTCACGGGAGGTGCCACAGCGACAGCCCTTTGGCTGTAAATTCTAAGTTAAATATAAACGAGCTGAATGCTAAAGTAGCGCATTTGATCAGAGGTTTTTCATTACTTTGCTTAGCTGCACTCACTTTTAATAAGTTTGATGTTGTGTTCACTTTTAACCTCTCTCACTCACTACCTTACCCTACCTCAACCTACAGCATTCTACCTTACTGTACCTCACTACCTTATTCTTCCTCATGGTACCTCACTCTAGCTCACTGTACCTCCAGCCTCATTATGTCACATGATCATAGTCTGCAATGTGAATAGCTCCCTCTGTTGGTTTAGATGGGTAATGCAATTTACATTGGCTGTTCTTCACGATGTTATTGCCGTTTTAGACTTATCTTACAACCCACAATTGAGGTTATCTAAGTGAGACTGCACAAAAGTGGAAGCATTCCAGAGCAGTACATACATGCAGAATACATACAAAATAAGAAAAGATTATTATAGAAAATACTGAAATATTAGGAAATTTGTAGTTCATTATTATGCATACATTATTGTAATCAAGGAGCATACACACCAATTTAATAGAATAACTGAGTAGTATTCAATGATAATAATCCTTATTGCAGTCTTAAACCTATCTATAGTGCCTAGAAATCTACACACAGGTACATCAAAGGGCTGAAATGTGAAATATGGTGAACCTGCCCTTTAGCTGTGATTGCTGATAATGGACTGTCTAAGAGAGCAAGTTAGGTGGTTTAGGTGTTCAGATTCTCACCGACAGGTTAATTTAGCCTGAATTAATTTAGTCCATTACTGACTGCTTAATATTCATCATGTGTCAAGTGTTACCCTAGCATACACAGACTCAGACACACACACACACACATTTTTCTTTCACACTCTTTTGCCATGTGAGCTTACTTCGTCATTTCTCATCTTTCTCTCTCTCTTGTCTTTCACTTTCTCACTCCATCATCCCCCCTCCCTCTGCTTGCTGTGCGGTGACTCAGCATTGGTGATGCATGCTGACAGAAGCAGTTGCCTGTCTGTCTCTCTTTCACTCTCTCTCTCTCACTCATCCCACCCCCCAACACTCTCATCTAACCTCGCTCTCTCTCTCTCGTTTTACCCGCTGTGAAGCTGACCGGTGCTGCGTCCCATATCTCACAGTGCTTTGCTGTTGCAGTGCAAGTCAGCAACATAAAGAGGAGTTTGAGTGGGTGGGCAAGTGAGACAGCAGGAAAGTGAGACAGAGAAAGGGAGTGTGTGTAAGAGAGAGGGAGAGAAAGGAGCAGTGGGTGGTGCAAAGTGAGCACAGGAAGAGGAGTCTGAATGAAGAATGAAAGAGAGAAAGAGAGCGAGAGAGAAAGAGAGGGGCATTAATATGGACTTGAGGGGAGAGGCTTAGTCAAAGTGTTCTGATCCGCTCCTGTTCATTTACTAATCCCAGTCTGGGGTGTTAGCTGGATATGAGTCGTCATCTCTTTCCTGGCTTATCCTCAGCATTCCAAACCCTGCAGAGCTGCACACCAATAGCTGGAGCATCACTCGTGGTCAACATGTGGGCTGGACTCTGCTGAGGATGACCGGTTGATGGTAGGACCTTGGTAGATTTGATTGTATGTATGGCGTGCTGCTCTCTACTCCATTGACGTAGGTCACCTTTCTGTGTTTGCGTTTCTATGGTGTACATTAAATAGAATCCATACACAAACGAATATTACTCAGTACTTATTTAGTTTTTATGATTTGAAAGGATATATTTACTGAGTTGTACAGTTGAAAGGGGGCTCTAGTAATCCGTTGGTCCAACTGGATACAAGATGAGATACGGTGGGGCATTGAGGCATACAGGTTCAGTATGGCATCCGGCAGCACATTTACCCAAATATACAGTTACAGCTGGGTCTTTAGATCCTGCACACTCGTAGGATGCAGAAGCTGGTATCCCAGATGGTCATATAAATGCTTGATTGGTGATAAGTCTGGCAATCAGTCAGACCAAGCTAATGTTTCAATCTGGCTGAGACATTACTGTGAAACCTTTGCTGTGTGAGGGTGAGCATTATCCTGCTGAAAACTCATAGGATTTCTCTAGAGCTCCCCCTACAGATGGGGAGTATAATTCAGTTGTACTCCGCTGTTGTAAATACAAATAACACTTTAAATGCCCCCTCTGAACATCTGTACACATGCATTTATTGTCAAGCTGAGAGATCCAGAAGCAGCATCTGAAGTTGATTGGGGTGGTAGTATAGTATTACAGGACTTTACACTAATATAACTCTGGTGTAGCTACATAAAACTTGTCTCCAGAACTAAGAAAAACGCTGTGCAACCAAAGTTTTATAGTGCAGTTACAGTGTCCTGGTCTGAAGTGGAAATGATGGACAAGGCATGATGATTCTGAATGCTGATTTAAGTCTGTATTGGATATGCTTTTCTAGCGCAACAGCTAGACAGAGCACACACAATCGTCCATCCATTTGATGGAGAAAAAAGACTCATAGGACCTTTCAACAGACCTTTCATCACTTATTTCAAGGTCAAGGGTCAGTGAGCACTCTGACCAGCCTGCTTGACCCCATACATTGCCTTGTTGGTTTTGACATACTCCTCTTGTCATTTCTGTTGATTCCACTTAGACAGGGTAGCTTTTGTCACATCAATGGTGGTCTCTCCTTCCTTGGATTACTGTGACCAGTGGCAGAAATCATATAAATACTATTATGTGCATTCCTCTGACATTTAATCTTACTGTCTTTGCCTTATGTATGTTTTGTTGTTTATTAGTCAGTCATTTTTGTATATATTAGTTTTTTGTAAGCACTGATTTTGCTCACTATTTTTTTTTGCTGGATGTCTCTGTAGCATAAAGCAGCAGTTCTTTGTGTGGCACCGGCTGTCTTACATAAATATTATGTAATGGATCTCAGCAGAGGCCGGATGAGCGATGAGGGTGACCCGACTGCGGCAGGGATATATCTGACTTTTCATAAATATTTTTAACCTCACTTTTTTCATTGAACACACACCCAGAATATGTAAAGTACAGGCTGAAGTTATGTAATGTTTGCAAATGGCATTCACCAGAATTTTGCTATCTGCTGAGACACCACAAAAATTTACATAACAAAATTATGTAATATGCTTTAATATGCTGTTCTCTAAATGTTGCATTATTACTGAAGGTACAACTCAGGTCTGGAGGAGAAATAGAGCAGCAGAAGTCGTTTCTCACTGAATCAGAGTCAAAGCCTTCTCCTCAGCCGGTCTGGATCAGATGTCATTGACCCTCTTTCCCTCCCTTATCTGTGTTGCTATGGCGATATGGTCCCCTTCTGCGGTTGAATTATGTTCCAGTTCATTTGAATGGAATGACGGATGCCCTCAGGGCCCGGATCTGTGTCCTTTTTTTGGTAGCTTCCAGTGATGCAGAGAGTCTTGACCTAGCTAGTGTGGCTGCTGTGCTGCATGCTGTCAGACTGCCCTCTATACTTTAGACAGTAGCAGGCAACATGTTGCTAATATTGCCCCAGCTTTGTCTCATGTGGGTGTGTTTGAGTCTGCTAGTGTTTGTTACGTGTGGGCGTGCATTGACATGGTTGGTTAGCATGTTGGCTAATCTAGCAAGCCAGCTATTAAACTATCCATTACTTTCTTCTAGGGATTAATAATGATATCGAAATTATATTGGTATCAGGCAATAATTGCACTTTTAGAATTATTATTGTTATAACCGATACTTGTTTGACTTATTTATTGCATGCCGTTTTTAAGCTATTTTTATTATTATTTAATTAGTTTAAAATAACTATTGTTTCAGTTATCCTGTTAATTTAAGCAAAACTAAATTAAAGCTTTGACCAGTCTATGTAAGAACCAATTAGCTAAATAAACGTGAAACCAAAAATTGTGATGCCAAAAACTAATTTATAATGAGACTCGTGTTATTTTATTGTTTGCATATAGTTGGTTGAAAGCTTAAATGTAAGACATGTAAATGTTATGTTTGTTTCTATTCCTTAGTTAATACTAAGAGGTGTTGTCCAGACGATGAAGGAACACATAAGGAATCATGTATTAACTTTAAAGTGTTAAACAAACCAAAATACCATGTGAAGCATTTAGTAAGAACTTATCTGGGGTGCTGTCTTGCGGCTTCTGAGGACCTGAGGATGAAGTTATTCTGTTCAACAGAGGTAAATCTTGGTCTTCCTTCCCTGGGGTAGTCCTCATAGGAGCCAGTTTTATCATAATGTTTTTGATGATATCCTGCACTTAGGGATACTTTTATATCTAAAATATAAAACATAGTAGGATTTATTGAATACTTTTTGTATACTTAATAATTCCGTATGTTTTTCTTAATAGTTAAAATTCCAAATTTTTTAATAATAAAAAAACACTGAATTTAAGGTGTGTCCAAAGTGGTACTGTATATCGGTATTGGCATGAGCATATATACATGTGTAATATTGGCATTGGCCCAGAATTCCCACATCTCAACTCTAGCCTGCAGTACTGTCTTTGCTAACTAAAGGAAAGTAATAATAAATGTTGTTGAAATGCGCTCTTCTAAACCACAAATAGGGTCAGTGTTTCCGATTAGTTCAGTCTGCTATCAGTAAGCTAACCTGCATTTAAAATTAAGAGATATCCGTGTGAGAAAATAAAAACAAAATTGTGTCATTTTTAAGACTTAATTGATTGAAGCCATGGTAAGGATTTTTTAAAAATTATTTTTAAGGATCTGCCTAGAGCAACACTGACTTTGGTACAGTACAGCATCTCAAACCCTCAAAGTCACCCCCTCACTGTTGGACATGTTGGACAGTAAGATGACTCATTCAGTCTGTCTGTCAGATAACTCTGTGTAGGAGGACCTTGAGCTGAATAATAGAATCTTGCTGGCCTCAGCAAGTACCCCTCGCTGCAGAACCACAAGTCCAGGGGGTGGGGCTGGATCTGATCCAACTCTTCCTACGTCGTGTTTTCATTGGTCTGAAGCAGATCGGACTCTTCCCCATCCGGTTTTACTCACTCGCCTTTCGGAGTCAAGTAAACAATCACGAACGTGAAAGTAAGTTCATAATAGACACATTTTCATTTTGCTAATACTATTAATTAGTTTCGTTGGGTGATTTTACTTAATTGAAAATCTGATTGCTTCTGTTTGTTCGCCGTTTTGATTGTGTATTAATATCTGTAATAATAAATGAACATGGTAGCTGGTAGATAAGACACTCATTGGCATCCTTTATTTTAATTATTTATTTTTTATTTTGTCTTTAGGCCCTTTTTATTAAAGATAAAAAATGAAATAGTTAATATTTATATAGGAAATGTACAGCATTTTATTATGTTTGTAATCACAGACATGTTCCTTCTTTTAAATCTGTATTGTGTGATTTAAATGTGCTACGTAGCAAATAACATTTTGATCTATAAACGGTAAAAGTCTTAAGGTTGGGTTCCAGGATTTATTTGATAAGATAAAATAAGTCCTGGTCGGGAAACGTAAGCGACACGTGTTAAGTTTAACGACGAATTGAAATGCGATGACTTAAAACCAATGAAAAGAAGATATGGGTGGTCAGGAGATCAGGCTCCACCCCTTGGATCAGATCCAGCCCCACCCCCTGGACTTGTGGTTCTGCAGCGAGGGGTATCTCGGCCTCAGAGGATTTGAAAGCATTTTGTGACATTCCTATCCTTTAAATAAAGCTACTCTTGGATTAGCCTTTGTCCATTACACACACAGTTTAATTCGAAAAAGAGACAGATTCTTAGAACTGGGTGGATAGCAACCTTTTGTATTTAAAGTGTCCTTGGTAACTGCATCTAAGGGAAAATCTGAGAGTGACAGAGCGCATATGTATGTTACCCCAATAAATCCAAAAATGCAATCTCTGCTGATGTTTCAAGCTAAATTGCATGGAAATGTGGTTTTGCATGGATCTCCAAACATCTCAGGCAAATCGTAAGTTTAATCCATCAGGTTTAGTCAGACTAAGACCACCTCTTTAGATCGGACAAAAATTTGGTCAATGAAAGTCAAACATGGTAGGTTTCAAAGCATCTTGCACTTAGACGTACAGTTAGCTTGATTTAGACTACAGTCTATTCTGTTTACACTAGTTAGTTGGATTCTCTGTCTGAACAGCGACGCACTGTTTTAAGTCTCTCCAGGTCTTCTGCTAAGCGCCCTAAATGTTATTGTAAATATACTTATTAAACCAATAAAAAAGTTGTGAGTCCATCCTCAAACCTCCACTTTGTGTTATCATTAAAAATAGATCTGAAAAGTTCTAGTGCAGTCAGGCTTTTAAGCGATATACTGCATAGTGCTGCACTTTAGAGATGTTTCCGGAAGAAATAGGCCTTTTTGGCTGTAAATCATTTAACGAGGTAGTTGGCTTAACCTCACTGCAGGCCAAGCAGACTTCTGACCCACAGGCGCAGTTGAACCGTACAGCAGTCGGAACCATACAGCTGTGTGTTTATAGGTGCCACGTTAATGCCACAGTGTCCAGTGCCAGCCACTTTTAAACACAAGCTTTCAAAGGCTTTGGATAAAGAGTAAATAGTTATGGTGAGACTCAAAGAGTCATAAAGGGGAAAGTGAGGCTTAGGCTCAGACCAGTGCTGTGGAAGGCAGTAATCTTGGTGGGATTTGGTTCTAAAATCTCTTCCACACAGACTGGGAAACACATCAATGCATTTAAGATTTATAATAATGTGACAAAAACATATAATAGCAGAATTTAAAGGCAAATGCTATCCTTTTAGTAAGGCCACTTGATGATTATACACAGGCCTTTATTCCACAGAGGTGCAGAAAGTAAAGCATTAGTAGTATGGGAGTTGATTAAACAATAGGAGGTTAGTAAAGTATAAAACAGAATGAGAACAGCCTGTAGTTTTAGAACTACAAAGTGATCTTATATGCTTAGTGGAGCCGATACAATTAATAATGCTCTGTGTATTTGATTGGTGGAAAACATTTTGTAAAGAAAATTGGTTCACAAATGTTACAAGTCAAACAAACCATTTCATATAGCCACCATTTTTGCTATAACTAATAGACCCATTTATCCTGGGATACACTCTACATTTAATATAATGTACCAAAACGTATAACGGCAGAGTTTAAAGGCAGATGTTATTCATTTATTGAGGCCATTTTGTAAAACAAATCACAGGCCTTTATTCCACAGAGGTGCAGAAAGTCAAGCATAAGTAATATGTTTTAGTAGTAAAGAAATGGAAGTAGTGCTACACCAGTTTATGACTTGGGACCCATCCACATCTGAATAAGTTGTGAGGTGTTATCTTGTATGTGAGGCTAAATGTCGGCCAAGGTGGCCTTTGTCATGTTAGTGTGTTATTCATCATGTCCTCTGTCTTATTTATATTATTTAAAGGTAATCAAACCATTTCACAAATAGTTGTATTGTGTATGAATGTGTGACTAATGAAGTTATATTTTGATTTAATTATTCAGACTGTTGTACGACATCATAATAAGTGAATTGTAATGCAGTTGACGAATCAGCTTCTACTTGTAGAAACAAGCACTTGCGCACCAGTTCCTTATTAGTATATAATTTCATACAGGACATACATTCAAACTAGTCCCAGTACATCTGAAATACAAGTAATGATGGAGCATGCTAATGCATATTCTGTCCCACACAGCATTCAGATTTCAGTCTGACTAAAAAGAGACACATTTGACTACCATGTACAATACAGATACTAGTCCTATGAGCTGACTAGGTGTACATGGGGTTCAGTTTCGTGTGCAGCTTGAGTGATGGTTATTCTTTTGATCTGTCAGTCGTCACACACCTGCAGCTGAACTATTTCCCTCAGCATTTGATGTTTTATCTCTTTGATCCTCTTCCAAGTATCTTCAAACTATTTTGCAGTACGTTGCTACAGTATTCAAATCCAGTTAGGCCTGCTGCACACTGGAATAGTGAATAGAGAAGACAATACTGAAGGGTTCTTCAGTAAAGGCAGTGGGTTCTATGCAGATCCATGCCTGCTCAAATGGGGCATTCATATACACCGATCCAGCAGAACATTATGAAGGCTGACAACACCAATTAATCAGATAACATGCTAGTCTAAATGACTAGTACGTAGTGTTGTTAGCTGCTGTTAGCCACTTTGGCAGTTCAGGTAAAACTGTTGCCAGATCAGTTGTGACAATGTGAAGAACAAGCCCAGTTCACGCTCCTCCATCTGTGCCATGGCCTGGATTTGACCCCTCCAAGCTCTGTAATTCCCTCTTACTACATCATGGCCTAGCCTGTGTTCAGTCAGGGTGTATTGTTGTTGTTTATAGGGATTGTATATGGCACAGATTCAAACACTGCCCATGTTTTTTTGTTGTTTTGGAATACAATGTTTGATGTTGGAGCAACATTTCTCAGAATTTGCAGCAACAGAAGAGCTATTCGTTAATGTAGAATTGCTTAGACAACTGTCAGATTGTCCTCTATTATTATTATTATTATTATACAGTGACAGAACATTGCTGAATTTAAGCAAGTTTTATTGCTGAACATTGCGTAGCACTGCTAAGGTCTAAAATGTTTGTTCACCCATCTAAAATTACACTTGTAAAATAGTTTAGTACTCTGAACTAAATACTTTCATTCCAATGGCTTAAACATTGAATATTCTAGACACCCTTACATTTGGAAACTGTACAGTGTAAGAAAAGAAGAGGCAATGTAACCTGTTTATGTAAAAAATACAGAATATATATAAAATACTGACATAAAAAGTACAACAATATTAGCTAGTCAAGGTAGGTGTGCCTGTCATCTGTGATAATAAATAATACATTATAAATCTAAGCAATTATTCTTTCATCACATTTAACTTACTATAAAATAAAGTAGAGAATTTGCCATTTACTCATTACAACAGCCACACCTGACCTATGCATTACAATAGCCCACACTAACCCAATCGGTTTAATACAGTATAGCTTCCATGATTTAGCTGGTTCCAAATATTAATACTAAACTGTTTATTTTACAATAATACACAATATTACTCCACGGGATCCTGATAACCATTTACACACTATTCACACATTTCAGCAGCAACAACACATTTAGTGGTATTATTTACACCTGATTTTCACCTGATAACACCCACACTACCAATGCCTGCAGCACATGCTAGTATCATCATATTTACACATCATGTTGAAGAAATGCTAACACTGTACTAGTTAGGAAACTCAATTTTTCCCCCAGTTTATTTGTTTGGTTTGTATTTGGTTTTTTTTTTTTGTTTTTTTTTTGCTACAACAAACACTGTTTTACTAGCTAGCGTTAGGTAGTACAAAGCTGGCTGTGTGAGTAGGCTACTGATTTAAATAGTAAAAACTCTGTCTAGCACTGAATCTACACTGCTTATTATAAAAGCCAGTCAAAAGCCTTTCTCTGGTTGGCTGATGAGTGAATGAGCTTCACCTGTGTGTCGTTAGCCTGCACCCTGAAGCCCTGTCAGTTCTTGGTAGAATAAAAGAACAACTCACATGGCTGCCTTGATGTTTGAGTAGCATTTTCCTAATTTTGCAGCAATATATTATGTATAACATAATATTTGAATATAATCAGACAATTTTTAATTATAACTGATTCATTATGAACGATTCACTGAAGCTTATGTTAATACTATATATATATATATATATATATATATATATATATATATATATATATATATATATATATATATATTATTATTATTAAAGTTAAACCCCCTCTATAAACATATTAACCTTGTCAGATATAACTGTTCATATATACTAGATATGGTTATAAACCCATATATATGTTAACCATTAGTACTGACTTTTATATACACGCAAAGCTGATTGAAAAAAATAGTCTAAGTAAGATTTGCTTTAAAAGTTTTGTGTTTTTGTTAGTCTTTAGCATGGATTTCAGGTGGCTGGCTTCCTTCCACCACACAGTCTTGCCTCTGTGGAGCCAGAAATAGTAGATATGACCAAGTTGTAAGGACTTTGTTGTAGAAATGTGTGCAAGGTTTTTATTGGATATTTGGCTGAGCATATTGTGGATATCCTCAATACTTTAAGAACACTGACCAACTAAAACAAAAAATTTGGTACTTAGAAAAATATTTTTATTTAATAAACCACAGCACATCTTGAAATAAAATCACTGTACTAAGTATGCAACATTTTTTAAATAGTAGCTTTTAAGAATCTTACACCACTGAAGCATTTTGTCAGTGTGTCAAAAGACTGTGTTAATATTGTTCGAATAAACCCAACCCAAACTAACTGGAAATTAATTGACATCTGACAACCAGTATCGGACTGTGTATTTTTACAGAAATAATAAACTATTTTCTATCTGTCTCTGTGTCCAGGCTGCAGGCTAAGCGAGAGTGTGAGAGCTGTGTGAGAGCTTTAGGATGGCCAGTGAAGGCTCTACCCTTCCAAGCCCCGTGGTGCGCCAGATCGACAAGCAGTTCCTGATCTGCAGCATATGCCTGGATCGCTACGACAACCCCAAGGTCCTCCCCTGTCTCCACACCTTCTGTGAAAGGTAGGGGTGAAGTTAGAGTCACACCTTTTGAGTTTTTATTTTGTATTGCAATCATCTGAAATTATATTTTAAACAAATTTATTTTGAGCTTTTTGATTTGATTGGATGTTAATCTGAAGTTGAATTTCTGAACTGATTTTTGCACTGAATTGGAACTGGGTGGGTAGATGGCACTCTCGTCCCACATTACTCTCAAGCTGATGTTAGTCAGCACAGGCTGTGCTTTCCTTCTAGTGTTGGCTGACTTCAAATATACTGGAGGAGGCATGTGCTAGTCTTTACCTTCCTGGTGTTTGATGACATTGCTAGTGAAAAGGGAAGTGCAGCTGAGTGGGTGGGATTACCTCCATGCTCACTGTTCAATGTTATTTCTGATTCTCTTAATATTGCATTTCTGTAAAGCTGTTTTGTGACAACATCTGTTGTAAAAAGCTTTACAAATACATTTAATTTGATTTAATAATTGACATAATTAGGGAGGAAAGCAGGAGAAAAAAAATAAAACATTAATTTTGATTCATTTAAGTATACCATTACATTGGCACCATCTAGAGGACAGTTGTGGTTATTGCTGTCCATTTATAGGGTTATTTATAATTAGAAATGTACTATTATTTTATGTTGGACATGGTTGTGGAGTGTGTGTTGTGCTGCCTTTGCACTTTTTTTTTATTAAAGTGGACACACAGATGAGTATGAGGTCATTGGACCATCACTGTCCTTTCTATCTGTGGGAGATGATTTTTGTAGCTTGTGTATTGGTTGACTGGGTTTTTATAGCCCTGTTCTGTTTGTTCAGGTGCCTGCAGAACTATATCCCAGCCCACAGCCTGACGCTGTCGTGCCCCGTGTGCCGCCAGACGTCCATCCTGCCAGAGAAAGGCGTGGCGGCCCTGCAGAGCAACTTCTTCATCACCAACCTGATGGAGGTGCTGAAGAGGGGCCCGGACAGCGGCCGAGGAGACGAGCGTACCGGACTGGACTCCATTGAGTCCGTGGCAACAGGACAGCCTCTCTCCTGCCCAAACCACGGAGGCAATGTATGATTCTGTTGTTTTCTGCAGAAGATGTTGTTTTTCTGTATTAGATCATGCATTTTTGGCAGCCCTTTTCAGAGCAACAGTTTGCCATGAACAGTTTGCACATTGCTGTCTCATGACATGATTTTGGTGAGCACTACAATGTTATCTGAAGATTTATCTCTTTGAATGTCTTGTATCTAGTTCTTATAAAAATATGCAATGTACATTAGTGCTCAGAGGAGGAATGTTGGCATCCCAAACCTGTTCTGAGGAGGGTAATTTTCTTAACATCTCATTAAGATTCTGGTTCTACGGTAACTTTCCTCCGAAGACATTCTTACTGTACCTGTTTTTTTCTGTTTTTTTTCTGTGTCTGCCTGTCTTGTCATGTGCATGGAGCTTATCTCAGTTGCTTTCATCAGGTGATGGAGTTTTACTGCCCGCCGTGTGAGACAGCTATGTGTGAGGAGTGCACCAGCGGAGAACATGCAGAGCATGCTACTGTGCCCCTCAAAGACGTCCTGGAGCAGCATAAAGCCTCCCTGCAGGAGCAGCTAGATGCCGTCAAACAGAGGTAAGCAGCTGGGCGTGTGGTGTTGCGGTTTATTAGATTCTTAAGAAATCAACACAGTAGGTTCTAGAGATACACCAAAACTAAATATACACTTTTTGCAAGGTTTTCATTAATTTTGCCATTTGTTTACACTGAATAAATTAAATAACCTAAATGTATTTTGCATTGCTTTTCAAAGAAAAGGCAATTACAAAAATACAAATTTAAAACACTTAACCTTTTCAATATCCCAGCAGACAAACCAATAATGTACAATATATTTACTGTACCTCAACATTGCTATTCTATTTAGGAATTTACTTGAGCTGTGGTACTTCAGTCATAAATGTACATTAATAATCCTTCTCAAGTTACATTTGAGTAAAAATTACACAGAAAAAGGCAGACAGACTTTTGGTAAACAAACAAATGCTAAGGCTAAGTTAGTTTAGTTAACAGTACCATCCTAGCACTGTAAAGTTTGTATTATTCAGTTGAAAAACAGCCAGTTCGCTATGAGGTAGGAAACTGAGTAAATGTGATGCTGAATAATAGAGCATACAAAAAACTTAAACCTTTAATTTTTAGTGGAGATGAGAGGTAGGGGGAGAGTTTGCAGTGTGGCTGCAGCTGAAATATAGGAAATAAAGGTGTTAAAAGTACCGGTATTAAAAAAAGAACTTATCTTATATTTACCTTACATTAACGTACATGCTGTTTCCTGTTCCATCACTTTTTTTTTCCAGACTTCCAGAGATCGATTCTGCCTTGCAGGTGCTATCAGAGATCCTGCAACAGCTGACAAATCAGAAGAGTTTGATCGAGGATGACATCCATGCCACCTTCGATGAGCTGCAGAAGACTCTAAATGTCCGCAAGAGCGTGCTGCTCATGGAGCTGGAGGTCAATTATGGACTCAAACAGAAAGTTAGTGTACCTAATTGAGCCTTGTCGTTTCGGTGCTTCACTAACACCATAACAGTGTTAATATAAACATTATATATTTTGTATTTAATTGATGTGGCTATCCTGACAATCACAGTTCTAGTTGGCCTATGTTTGTGAGTGCCAGTCTTTAACCATGTCACTGTTACTAATTCAATGTTACTAATTTTTATTATAACATATAATAATGCAGTTACACTTCTAGTATTTTGTGCAACCATACCAGAAGCATGTGAAACCATGCACGAGTCCAAAAAATATAAGAGTAAAAAAGTATAAACAGTAGAAAAAACACACAAACAGCGCCTTCACAGCAGTAGATCAGTGTTGACATAGTTTACATACTTCAGAGTTTTGCATGACTTTTTGGCCTGCTTTTAAAGTTTACTACTTCCTCCCACAAGTCTAGTCCAAACAGGGTATGTGCAGATCCTTAAAAAGTCTTTAAAAATCTTGCATTTGTTTATAAAAAAAAGCACACAAATTTGTCTTAAAACAGCTTAAATTGGTCTCTTGAATGTCTTCCAAATGCAGCAGTCAATTGCATTTCACAGTTTCCAAACTTTATATGCAAGTAAGCTTACTGACTTAATATCAGACTGAACTATATGGTATCAACAGAATTGTTTACAGTTTTGAGGGGCGCTATTTTGAGATGCATTCATTACCTCCTTTTAGACAGCGTACATGGTATTGTAGGCATTGCTAAATTGTTGATATCTGTGTTTGATAATCCTGATTTTATTTATGTTTCTTATAAATATTGACTTGTCAGCGAAGCTAATTATTTTTAATTTTGTAAAAAATCTTATTTAATTTCCCCATACCTGTAGATACCCAGGCAACACTCAGATAATAAAAATAAACAGCTGCAGCTGCAGCACACACATCCACACACACACACACACACAGCACCATGTGGCTCAATCTGGAGGTGTGGCACTGGAGGCTTGGTCACATGGGAATGATTCACCAGGAAAACAGGCTGAACAGCCCCACACAGGCCAGTCTACCCTTAAGCTAGATTCTGAGTAAGCTAGATTCTGTGTAACAGGTGGATTTGATTTACTGTTGAAGTTTGACGTGGTTTGATGGATGAACACAGCGATGAAGAGCTTGAGGTGAGGTAGTTTTAGAAGGATTTGGTGACCGTGGTTTGGATTGTATTGGATTGGACAGACTATAGATAGTATTATATTATGTTTGTTATTATTAGAAGGTAGTTTGATTATTGTGATGTCTGAAAACACTAGTAATAATTTAAATTCTCATGAAAAAGTTCATTTTCAACAAATATGTTTATTTGCTTATGTGTGTTGATTAGGTGTTTGTTTGGATGTATGACAGTGGTTAGAAGCCATTGTCCCACATCCACGTCTTTTCTGTTTACTATGATCAGAAAATACAACAATACATATTGTTTTTCCAGCTACATTTTCTCTAGAAAGTGCATGAGAGAGTAAAAGCATCAGCTGTATGGAACAACTGCAGATAACACTGAAACGGAAGGCGTCAAGCCATAAGTAAACAAGCTGTTATATCAGCAGCTAAAGATACGGTGTCAGTAACAGTTACGTAAACCACGTTGTGTATGAGAACTGTTTTAGCTGGTCTTCACATGATCAAAGACAGTAACTAATGTTTAAGAATCTTCTCAGTGCTTACAGGGCAGTGCCTCAGTTGGATAATGACTGCTTTTGTTAATGAAAGGGTATTGTGGGACTGTGTAAGTGATGTCTGGATGTGTTCAAATGTCCAGTTTAATGTTCGCTTTATTTTTCTGGTGGGTAATTATAATTTCTATTTTCGGGGTTGGCTCTGCCCCTGCCTCTTTCATACGGCATGATCTGTGAGAGTCCAGACATTGGGCTGACGACAAATACTAACTTAACATTAATTGTTATCTATCACATTAATACTATTGAAATTAAATATGTTTAGTCTTCCTGGTACTAGAGGATGACCAACACAAACAGCAAAAGTGCAGCAACAGGTTCTGAGCTTCTGTCTCTGACTTTATCTACAAGGTAGACTTATCTACAAGGACAGTGAGTGATTAAACACAGTGTTTAAAAACTCCATCAGCACTGCTGTATCTGATTTACTCATTCCAGTACAACACACAATAACACCTTATCATTGTCACTGCAGTGCTGAGAATGACTGATAATAATAATAGCTGCTCTGTGGTGGTCGTGTGGGTCCTGAATATTGAAGAACAGGGTGAATGGAGGATAATAATAAAATATGCGGAGAAACAGATACAAAAAACAGTGTGGAATTATACAACAGATCTACAAAGTGTCCTATATGCTCAGTGGAGCTGAATATTGGACAATTTGTGTAGAAACAAGCAGATTGCGTTTATTTCTGTTTGTGTTTATGTGCAGGTGCTGCAGACGCAGTTGGCCTCGCTCCTGCAGGGTCAGGACGGCATGCGCAGCAGCTGCAGCTTCACCGAGCAGGCGCTGAGCCACGGATCCGAGGCTGAGGTTTTACTGGTGAAGAAGCAGATGAGCGAGCGCCTGGGAGAATTGGCCAATCAGGACTTGCCGCTGCAGCCCGAGGAGAACAGCCAGCTGGAGTTTCTGGTCGAGACAGAGGGTTTGAGGAAGTCCATCCACAACCTAGGTGCCATCGTTACCACCAACGCTGTCGCAGGGGAAACTGTAGCGACAGGTGAGGGACTGCGTCACTGCACGGCAGGGCGTCCCACGTCCGTCACAGTAACAACTAAGGACAAGGACGGCGGTCTGTGCCGGATGGGCGGCGCGCTACTGACTGCCCAGCTGAGTGACGTAGAGGATGGGATACCTTTCAACGAGGGTGAGCTCATGGACCACAAGAACGGGACATACGAGTTCCTGTACACGCTGCCCCGAGAGGGACGCTTCACGCTCTCTCTACGACTCTACGGCCACCACATCCGCGGGAGTCC
Source organism: Astyanax mexicanus (assembly GCF_023375975.1). Taxonomy (NCBI): domain Eukaryota; kingdom Metazoa; phylum Chordata; class Actinopteri; order Characiformes; family Acestrorhamphidae; genus Astyanax; species Astyanax mexicanus. The sequence continues at coordinate 21,815,197 of NC_064432.1, read as the reverse complement.
CTTCAGCATTCGAGCCAACAAACCTGTTGACCCTCTGGCCAATGCTGATGGTGCCAAAAAGAGGCTGAAGTCACCAGGCAGCGGCCATGTCAAACAGCGCGCCATCAAACGGCCAGCCAGCATGTACAGCTCAGGGAGGAGGAAGGAAAACCCCATTGAGGACGACCTCATGTTTCGAATCGGTAGGTTTGCACTCTGATAAGAATAATCTCTCTGCAAATCAAATCTTAACCATTAGAGTATAATTCAAATTAAGACTGAATTACTTTACTATCAGCTGTTTTACACTGCAGGCCTAAATAGTTATTAAGGCTGCACTGTACGATTACCGCCAGTGCAAATCTGATAAACTGGTGTGAAAATAAACCATGCCAAATGAAGCAACATTGTACTGATGTTACTGTGCCTGTGTGATTTTATGCACAGTGTATGCAGTATCCTAAAAAAATTATGTGGACAACATTAGCATCCAGTATTTTCACAATTTTTATTTATTGTTGCAATTACAGTGGGAAATTCAACATTTTTTTTATTGTTATCAAGAGCTTTGGTTTATTGAGTTTTAAATGTAGTATGTAGATCAATAGTATGTTTCACTACAGAGAGCATAATTCTGAATTTTTTATGTAGAGCTTTTGATTTGTGTTTGTGAAACTCATTTTTATATGCGATGTATTAAGTTAAGGTTTTGGCATTTTTCGTAACACCGAAAATACAGCATGCTGGATATCTTAATATTTAAAAGGACCATTAAGGATTATATTTTCATTGGCAAATGATAAAATTATCAAATGTGTTGTCAGATATTAAGGAAATCTTGTAAAATTCCAGCAGTGTCATCTTTTGAATGCAGAGTCTCTGTTTTATTACTACAACTGTGCAGTACATCACAAAAGTCTGTGTGGGTGTGGCCTCTGTTGCCAGGTATAGAATTAGCGGTGCCACAGCCATCAAAGCTAGACAGCAGAAAGGTTAATTTCAAATTAAAAAATAAAAAGCCTCAGCTTTTGCCAGAAATCTCAGTGATCAAAGACAGAATAAAACAAGAGTAAATTTTGGCAGTGAGTTTGACAGGAGAAGACAAGAGAAGACTTCAAACTCAGTAGGACTACAAGACAGAAGCAGAGCTGCTGCTTTTCACCTGAACAGGTTAGCTACTTTAGCCAGGTCATTTATCATAACCAGTTATTTATCACAACTACTAGGTTAGCTTACTAGGGACAGGTATTTTAATTAATAAAAATAATCAGTGGATTATGTGCAGCTGGAATAACAAGGCAGAGGGTATTGAGGTAGCTAGCTAGGTTAGCTAAAATGATCTGGACTATGCTGGCTAGCACAGTCATGCTACACATGCTAACGTGTACTGCAGTCAGGCACAATGGAGGAGCAGACAATAGGTTTTGATTAATACCACAGCAGGGGTGAATATGCTGAAAATATTTGCCAGAAACCCGAAAGTTAGACTCTAAACCAAAGCATTTCCAGACAGTCGGTGCATGTATGTTCTCTTTTGTAAATAAATAGCATAATATTTATAAATACTGCAAAATATTCCAGTGTGAAGTAATATTAAATGGGCTTTTGCATTGCACTATAACCTTGGTATTTGCATTATAGGAACTAAAGGAAGAAATAAGGGAGAATTCACCAACCTGCAGGGAGTGGCAGCTTCCAATGTTGGAAAAGTCTTAATAGCAGACAGTAACAATCAGTGTGTTCAGGTAAGTGTAAAAACGTGAGAAAGTTGGCTAAAAGTCCAATTTTTTTTTAAATGTCCTAGATTAGTAAGGAGCGTTTTGTAATTGCCTATGCTTTCTGCAGATATTTTCTAATGATGGACAGTTTAAGAGTCGTTTTGGGGTGCGTGGGCGATCGCCAGGGCAGCTCCAGCGGCCCACCGGAGTTGCTGTGCACCCCACCGGTGACATCATCATCGCAGATTATGATAACAAATGGGTCAGCATTTTTTCCAACGATGGAAAATTTAAGGTAAGGGGAATTCACAAAGCTCAACATCCCAATGCAAATTATTAAAATATATAAAGCACAAACCCATGCTCTCTCTGGGTGGGTAGATGGCACTCTCTCCCTTGGCCATCACAGGTGAATGTTAGCTAATGCATCAGAGACAGGCACACAGACAGATACTTACATACTTCATTGATCCTAAAAGAAATGTAAGGTAGATCTAACTTTACCTTTACTCTCCTCTACCAGACTAAAATCGGCTCAGGGAAGCTGATGGGTCCTAAAGGTGTGACAGTTGACAGAAATGGCCACATCATCGTGGTGGACAACAAAGCCTGCTGTGTCTTCATCTTCCAGCCCAACGGCAAACTCGTCACCAAGTTTGGCAATCGTGGTAATGGTGACAAACAGTTTGCAGGTAATCCCCAAGGCAATTTTATCTGAATTATATCGGTACTGACAGATTATTGCTTTTTTTTTTTTTTTAATCATCGGCCGATTTGGCAGATGTTTTAAACCAATCATTCTAAATAAATAAAAGTACCAAGTGAGGCTGATTGCAGTTCTACAATTAATCAACACTTCGCAGCACTACTTAAAAATCCAAGCAATGGATTTTTGCCTTTTTTGATTTTACTGTACTGAGATTATTGCATGAGAATATAAGGAATAGTAGAGGCATAAATGAGAGCCTTATTCCCTTCCTCTGTTTGGTCTTTAATAGGTCCCCATTTTGCAGCAGTGAACCAGAATAATGAAATCATTGTAACTGATTTCCATAACCACTCTGTAAAGGTATGTTCTTATATTGATGCATTATCTTTAACATGCTATTTAATAAAAAAATTATAGTAAACAGAAACTATTATACTTATGCAACGGGGCATATTCTTGATCAGATAAACTGCATAAAGTGTGATGTATCTTGTTTTAAATGTATTTTTTAATCTGCCATGTACAGGTATTTAATCCAGAGGGAGAATTTCTGCTGAAGTTTGGCTCAAATGGTGAGGGAAATGGCCAGTTTAATGCCCCCACTGGAGTTGCAGTGGATGTCAATGGCAATATCATAGTAGCTGACTGGGGCAATAGCAGAATACAGGTATTATCTGCTTTCTTAATAGTGGGCCACCTGTGTTGCTCCAAGATTACACAATATGTAATAAACACGTTGATAGTTGATTGTTATCATCATAGTAGTCTAAAAAGTTAATACATTAACCAGTTTACATCTGCAATATAAAATACTCATGCTCATGTGGGGCCTGTATGGACAGCTTAACTGGGAATAGGGTTGGGACAAAATATCCTTATCACAGTATATCGTATTGCTTTAGTATTTGATACATTATCAATACATGGCATCAAATATTTATATTTTTATTGAAAATAGGCACTATAAACCCCCTAAGACTAATACTAATACTAAGACTTAATAACTTTAACTTCTTAATTACTCTATGTGGTGGCACTATAATTAAATGAATCGTGTAAACATGTGGTGAAGAATATTGTTTTTTAAATTCTGTAAAACTGACACTGATAATCCATCATTCCTGGTATTTGCTTATTTAGGAGGTTTTTATCCTCTTCAGTAACACAGATGTTGCGAGGTATCGTAGAGAAATTTCTTGCTATATCGATTCCGTTAACTGGTCCCTCATTTATTTTAGGTCATATTGCAGTGTTTATTCTAGTTTTGTTGTTTATTCCATTCCAAGAGACAACATAGACAAAATGATGAGTATCAGAGTTAACATAATGCTAAAAACACATAGGCGGTTTACTATAGCCACACAAGGACTTCGGTCTATCATCAACTCAGCGAGTAATCCTGCTTGGAAATACAGTTCCATCACAGCTAAGCGTTCCAGCGAAAGTCAGGAGCATTCTTAAACCCAGCTGTTAGCAAATGCTGCAGGTCTCGCCAGGGCTGGAACGAGTTAGCCGCATTACATGGTTTAAAACCATTAAACTGCTCCAAGGCAGGCGTCTGTGTCCTTTTGAGGGTTTAATATTAACTTTACAAAGTCTATAATATATTAAACCCTCATTAACATCTTATATTTTGTGTTCCAGGTGTTTGATGGCAGCGGATCTTTTCTTTCCTACATCAACACCTCCGCTGACCCGCTCTACGGCCCACAGGGACTGGCCCTGACCTCCGACGGCCATGTGGTGGTGGCTGACTCGGGGAACCACTGTTTTAAAGTTTACCGATATCTTCAATAACACTCCCCCGTCCCTCATCCCTCACTGCTCAAAACACAGACGTTTGTGCTCATCTCCCAGCTCGGCCTCACCACACTCTCTGTGCCATACACCACCCTTGCGTCACATCGTCCTCTGTGGCGTCTATACTGACCTACTTCCTGCTCTCTGAGCTTTCAAAGGCACTTACTTCATTCTTACCTGTTCTTTTTATTTGAAAGAAAATAGGATTACACACTGGTGGGGAGGGAGGGAGTCGGATGCTGGAGTTCTTTCTGAAGCTGATTCTGGTGGAGTGCTGAATGAAGAATGCTGTTTTGGAGATTTGAAGAAAGGTAAAAGGTTAAAAAAAAAAAAAAAAAAAAGAGTTTGAATATTACAGCACTGAGGACACAGGCAGTGAAGCCAGTAGTGTTATGAAAGACTGATATGATTACAGTTTACATCAATGACTGTATATAAGTACGGACACTGTGATTCCATTTACTTCCAAAAATCAGAGCCTGTGCAGTGAAACCAAAAGTGCAGTCAGATTCGCCTACTCATTTGGTAGCCCCACCCTCTTTTCCCAGACCAAGTGTCTCAGGCCGCCTTCATTGAGTTTGTAGCACAGCCTTGAAAACCACTAGTGGAGCGTTTTGTATGGCTACAACTGTAAAAGTGCAGTTCATGTATTCTATGACCAAACTACATTTCCATTTTCATTAAATTATATCAAATACAGTACCAGGTCTTATCTCTGTTTACTGCTGAGACAAACTAAGGCTGCTGCGGTCTAGTGTGACGAAAAGTCCAGCACGTCTAACTGTTAACGTCAGCTGGCTATTGGAAAAAAGCTAATTGCATAAAATTGGTCGTTTTACACTAATATCAGACTTGCCAAAATAGAAAACTGCAAAAAATGTTAATGCAACCAAAGTTAATAAAGAGGATAAAAGTGAGTTGGAAAATGGGCGTGGCTGTTTTTATCATTGAAACATATGAGGCTGGGTGGGGCTACACATCATACTGCAACCAAAAAGCAGGCTAGTACTAGTAACCAGTACTAGTTTTTGTTTTGTCCATGTTTATATACAGTCAATAGTTCAGATCATGTTAACACTGTTTACTGTGCTTCTGGGAAATGAAGTCAGGATTCAAACAGTTGAATACTGTGATCAGCCTCGTTTTACCCATTTCAAATCTTTTATTTATAAAGATGTGACAGCATAGTCTGAAATTAAACACACAGGTCAACCCATAGATAAAGTCCTGCCGTGTTCTCTGTCCAAAACAATATGTTCTACTATTTTAGGAGGACATAACAGTGTGTTTACGGGGTCATCTTTAAAAAACAAAAACAAAAAAACAAGAATGCACTGGAATTTAAGGGATGTAATCACAGTTGATTATTAGGCTGATTATGAACACAATAAGCATTCTGTGTGTCTGTTTATGTGTGTCTGATGCCCACAAAAGGCCGTGTGTGATTATTAAGCATGTACAGTCCGTTATTCATGTTTACTCTGTAATATGCAACAAGAAAGGGAAGCACTTATTATTATTTAAAAAAAAAATAAATAAATAAGCTCCTTGAGCCTTAAGGCCAGATTTTGTTTAAAAAAATTCAATTTGTATTTAATTTATAGCACCTTTTTAACCCCTCATTATTATTGATTATGTGTTTGTCTTTCAGTGCCGGGGTCTGTTATTGTGTTACACAAGTTTAACACAAATTCATCACCAGTTTTTCTTGCCTGTGGTTGGAGATATACTTGCTGCTAGCTAAGCATTTGTGTATGCAGGATGTCTGCCTTCCGTATCCTGCGTCTGTTTGGTGTGTCTGTTGTGCACAAAAATACAAAAGATTCGTCCCGTTTAAAAGGTTTAAAACTGGAATTTAATAGCTTAAAAATTATGTTTGCAGCACTGGAACATTTGATATTGTTGTGTTGAGACAGTTAGTATTTGTGTTAGTATAAAAATGATCAAACATTTATAAATTATGATTTTCCTTAATTGCTCCATATGAACCCATTCATTGTGGACTCACTTGGGAGTGCCCTCTAGTATCTGACAATCCCAAAACACATTCTAAAATTAGTATTCTCCACTGTAAAAGTTGTTCTTGGCATTGTGGCAGCCTGTAGTGGAAGCCTCGAGTAATTCTAGTAGCACATAGGTGCACACAGTTCACAGCGCAGCCGGTTATCTACACATATGTACAGCCAAACAGCAAGTATATCTCTAGCTTAATGTGTATCAGCAGAGCTCTCTCTAGGACACTTTCATATAATACACCATGAATAGCTAAAGAAGAATGGCTACTATGGTTGTGGCCTCCAACACAGCATGCTTTAACTTATGAACAATGCAGAACCTTGTTACAGAACCTTGTTGCAGAACCATGATGCCAAATGGAACAGAAGTGCCCGTAGTGTTGAGTTAACAATTAGAAGTAAGTGTTAACTACAGAACATGTTTCTAAGTGATAGTTTAGAGAGAGATATCCTGATCCTGTTAATTTTCCTGCACATATTCTAGCAAGCCCCACCTCCTACACCATGCTTATGCAATATCAGAGTCCTGGTTTTGTATTCTGGGATGTCTCAGGCTGCGCATGAGTGAAAACAGACCCTGTTAGTATTAATACAGCACTTGAAGCGACGCTGAAACTAAAATATATTAATGATCTTCATCTTCTATGTGATGTATTTACGTATTGCAGCTCAATATGTTAAAAATAAGCTGCGGTGTGAAGTTTGTGTTTTGTGATGATTACATCACGTCTTACACTATGAGATTTCAGAATTGAGATTTACTGTCTTTGAGTTTTACCATTATCTGATTACCCAGATTCATGTAAATACGTCAGATTACTGATGAACTGATATTACTGATGTTCTGCAGTGATCAGATTCTCTTATTTATCAAATTAACGGAATAATCATTAAAAACTAGATCTGGCTAGATGTGTCCAAAATAGTAGGCAGATCTGTAGATCATGCTAAAGTGACAGAAAATGTCAAACTGATAAATTGATATTCAGATGTTTTTGTTTCAAAAAGAAATTTTACACATTATTTGTTTGTAAAACACTAAAATAACATCTAAAATAAAATGTTATATTAAGACATATTGAATGTGATTATATGTTTAAATGACAGCTGAGCTTGAGGCTTTTAAAAAAAAAGCAATTCTGTAAAAATACTAAACCATTTTTCTCACAGATAAAAACAACCGCTAACTCTGTGTTTGGGTATTACCTTGACTGAATTCTGGTTTTATTGCAGTGCAGGAGGTGGAGCTTATCAGAATAAAGTTAGGAAACAGAGCATTCTTTGGTTCTTCAATAAAACATACAAGTTTAACTAATTTTCACTAAAGATGTCCTTTACTAGCTGTTTGTTTGTTTGTTTGTTTGTTTGTTTGTTTGTTTGTTTGTGTGCTGCCCTGTCTTAACATGGTACATTCCAAATTTAGGGAGTTTTTCACCACTTTACTGGTGTTTTGTAAAGTCCAGAGCCCTCATCTAGCAAATTTATGCTTTGCTCTTATGGTCATTTTTTTCTTTCTTTTTTTTGGTCAGGATTGTGTACACATTAATAAAAGTCATTTGGACACAACATAACCTGCCTAGGAGTGTTTTTTCATATATCTCTCTACATGATGCTTTAAAATGGTTAATATCAGTAGTACATAATTATATTTGGACTAATCTTGGTTGTAAATAAGAAGCTTTTCTAGGATTGCAGTTTAGTATTCAGGAGACTTTAATCAGAGCCACTATAAAACTAAGTTTATCCGCAAGATTTACTCCTTAAACAGAGCTGCTATAATACTGAGTTTATTCACAAGAGGGGAGCAATTTTATTTACCCTTTAAACGAGAAGGAGCCTGTCAGTCATGTTTTGCACCAACCAATTACATTTTTGCTTTTAACCGTCAATCACATTTTGACCAACTGCAGAGTAGAACGGCGTATCCATCCCACTATTGGCTGATGCACAAAATGACAGGTACTTCACACTTTGATTAGCCAATACAAGGAACAGATTAACTGTTGATCTCTGTTGTACGATTGGCAGCACTGTTATTTACTATGTAAATCAGTACTGCTGTAATACTGAGTTTATCCACAGGAGTGCAGCACTGTTATTAACTATATAAATAAGAAATGCTGTAATACTGAGTTTATCCACAGGAGGGCAGCACTGTTATTTACTATATAAATAAGAGCAGTTGTAATTCTGAGTTTCTCCACAGAAGGGCAGCACTGTTATTTACCCTTTAAACGGAGATGCAGTAATACTCAGTTTGGCCACAAGAGCACAGAACTTCCATGGCCCCATGTGACCATCATTTACTCACACACTTAAATAAAATTGCCTAAGTGTGTTAATATGTTAGCTTAAATGTTGGTCCGATCATATTGTTGATTACGTTGAGACTACGCCTCTTTGACCACTTTGGGGACGTTACCATTATTGTGAAGATCAGTGCTGGAGTATAAAAGTCAGTGAAGCTGTGGGCCTCTATAAATTCTGAGTCTCCCACTTGGAGAACCCAAATCTTTTCTGGTCATGGACTGACCCTACATAATGCATGTTGGGGTCAGTTGTGTGGCTGATGGTTGTCCTTGGTGGATCTCCAAACATTCCAGATGGTGTTCAGAGGGGCTAGAGGTCTTTCACTAAAGGATACATTAAGCTGATGGTGGAGAGAAGGAAGTGTTTGGAGTTGTAGTCTACTCCTGGAGAGAAACATCAAGATATGAAAGAAAAGAAATTGTTGGAATATCCATATGTATGTAACCTAGTTGAGATGTGGAATTGAAAGCTCGGACCAGTACCGTTAATTTCATAACACTTTTACCATCTGCTTTATTCACATATGAGTTATACACACATCTTGGAGTTTGGGGATCCTTCTTGGACTTGGACCACGACCACCACCACCACCAGATTCACACTGATGGTAACATCTCCAGAGTAATCAAGGGGCGGAACCCAATCTACTAGAGATGACGTGATTGGACAAACACTATAGGAATTTTCCTGGGAGATTTTTCTGGAGTTATTCATCAGTTTCTATAAAACTAATGGGCCAAAATACACTATTCTCGTTTTAAGAAAGGATAAGACTATAAGCAAACCACCTCAAATCAGAATAAAGATAAAACTGGAAAGCTTTTCTGTAGCTTTTCTACAGTAACTTTTCTTCGTTTTAGATGAAAAGAGTTGCATGTAAAAAAAAAAAATATATATGTACATTTTTCCCTGAGATTTTGGATGATTTCAGCACTATTTTCCCCACAAACATGAGAGACTGTAGTTCACACATCAGTTCACCCACAATATTTACATTTAGAGTGTTTAATATGGTGTCTCCATGTTTGATGGTTAGTCACTACAGGAGTCAATACCAAAACTGTAATTATAAAGAAGGAAGAATGGAACAAGTGTCAGATTTACACTTCCAAGGCCCCATGGAACCACCATTTACTCAAACTTTCACACCTCCAAGACCCCACTGAACCACCATCACGTTAGATGAGTTGGAGTCCCATGGGGCCTTTGAAGTTTTGTGCTCTTGTGGCCAAACTGAGTATTACAGCATCTCTGTTTAAAGTGTAAATAATAGTGATGCCCTCCTGTGGATAAACTCAGTATTACAGCAGTTCTGTTTTGAGTATTAGCATGATATTAGAGATAAACTGAAGCTTCAATATCCATCAGTATCAGATCAGACAGGTCGGCAGTCAGTAACTCGGAGTAAAGCAGAGAGATGGACTGAATTTATGGAGAACAGAAAATATGAAATATTATTAGAGTGTGATTATCTATCTAATGACTCCAGCAGATCTGAATAAAACAGCCTAACTAAATATAGCCAGGCTGTAGTAACTAACAGTGCAGGCTGTGATGTTAGCTTAGCTCGATAGCGAGCAGCAAAGCCTCATAGCCAGGCTTGAAGCAAAGCAAACGTTCTGCTTTTGCCTTACTATGTAAAAAGTGAATCGGCTCTGGATACAACAGACTTCAAACAGGAACAGGTGATCTGTGAAATTGTGATTTCCATGGGTTGTCCTACTGAAGAGGCTGCTGATGAGTTACCAGAAAATGTATGAAACGTTAAATAATTATGATATGTTGTTTGTAAGTGTGGATTAGAATTGGTTGACACTGATCATGCCCTAGATTTCTCAGTCATAACAGAGTAGGTGGAGTCAGCCACTGAGTTGAAGGTGGAGCTCCAGATGTGTGGAGGGGAAACAGTCTACCATTATCAAGAAAACTAGCGTGTTTATGTATAATGGAGAATAAGGAGGGTCTGGGTATGAGTTTGGCTTGCATTATTCCACTCGGAATACCAAACATTATCTGTTACTTAGTCTCTGGACCAAGCGTGTTTTTTTTAAAACTGCGAAAAGGCTTGTTTTTTTTTTTCCTTAACATTCTTTTTATCATTTTCGCTTCCCACCTTCACTTTCTTTTTAACCACATTTATCTTAACTTCTTGCTTTATCAGAGTTAATTTGTCTGAGCACTGTTTTTACCCAAGACATGGAAAAAAATATATATATAAAAAAACAATTTATATATTTTTTGCACGATTTCTCTTAGAGCCTCAGTAGAATCCTATCACTTCTGAAGTAGTATGAAAAAAAGACTTGCAAGAAACATATAAAACATTCATTCTTTCATAATTAAGCTTCTTTACTCATGTCTCAGGTGAGACCTGAGCCCTCAGAGAGGTGAAATCTAATAAGGTTGAGAGTGAAGGTGAACATGGTAAAGAACAGAGTGAACAAGAAGGTGGAGTCAGTAAAGTGACGAAAGTAAGTAAAGGCAGGGGGCCTTCTTGTGGCATGAACACCAATCATGGTTTCAGACACCAAGCAAAGGGTACTGTTTGGTATTCCATGTGGAATAATGCAATCCAAACTCATACCCAGACTCTCGTTATTCTCCATTATACATAAACACGCTAGTTTTCTTGATAATGGGGGACTATTTCCCCTCCACACACCTGGAGCTCCACCTGCAACTCAATGACTGACTCCACCTACTCTGCTATGACTGAGAAATCTAGGGCATGATCAGGGTCAATCACTACTAATCCACACTTACAAACAACATATCATAATTATTTAGCATTTAATACATTGGGTATTCAAAATGTAATATTCAACACAAGCACCGGTGTTATAAACAATACTACCAACCTAACATATTATAATCAGACATAACTATTTTTTTGAGTATTTAAGCTCTAAGACAGCTACACATGCTAAAACAAAATCCACACCGCCGCAACTCAATAAGAAACCAGGCTTGCAGTCTGTGATAAGAAATTTAATAGAAGTCTAGAAAAATCTAGTGTTTTTTTCTGGATTTCTGCTCAATCTGGGTCCATTTATTCAGTAGTTTTTACATTTCTGGTAACTCATCAGCAGAATCTTCAGTAGGACACCCCATGTAAACCTCTATTATCTCTCAGATCACCTGTTCCTGTTTGAAGTCTGTTGTATCCAGAGCTCATTCACTTTTCACATAGTAAAGCAAAAGCAGAACGTTTGCTTTGCTTCTAACCTGGCTATGAGGCTTTGTTGCTCGCTAGCGAGCTAAGCTAACATCACAGCCTGCACTGTTAGTTACTGCAGTCTGGCTATATTTAGTTAAGCTGTTTTATTTAGATCTGCTGGAGTCATTAGAGAGATAATCACACTCTGATAATATTTCATATTTTCTGTTCTCCATAAATCCAGTCTAAACTAAATCCATCTCTCTGCTTTACTCCGAGTTACTGACTGCCCATCTGTCTGATCTGATACTGATGGATGTTGGAGTTTCAACATCAATAATTTCATGCTACTCAAAACAGAGCTGCTGTAATACTGAGTTTATCCACAGGAGGGCATCACTATTATTTACACTTTAAACAAAGTTGCTGTAATACTCAGTTTGGCCACAAGAGCACAAAACTACAAAGGCCCCATGAGCAGGAGGTCAAGCATCAAACCTGAAACTGTACTATTCACTCAATTTATTTATCTGACACGCCCACATTTCTCTCATTTACTGACTCATTAAGCAATTAGCTAGTAGCGTGAAATAAAGTCTAAAAGAGCTGTATGTACAGTCTTTCTTTTGGTACATGTTTGTGGGCAGAGCTTGGAGCGAGCAGTTAGTACCATAGACGTGAAGGCTAGAGTTAAAACCATCTAAAAGCTCAGAGAGACGTCTTTTTTATGGGATTGATGCCTTTTAGATTTAGGCTACATTTTTATTAAAACAAAAACTGTTTCTTAAAAAACAGAAAATAGAAAAATGAAGTGTTTGAAAGGTTACTTGTTGGTGTGAGTTTAATCTATTGTAACTTAATAATCAAGTGGGAGGAGCTACCATCAGTGTGAAGATCAGTTCTGGAGTGCCTGTCTGTTTAACACAGACTACTATTTAAGACTTGAAATTGGAGGAGTAAAGAGAAAAGCACGTAACCAGAATTCAAAACTCTTCATTCCAGAGTCGCTGAAAATTGGATTTTAAAAATGTTAAACTTTTTTCTCAATATAAAGCTGAATGTATATTAGTTAAATGATTAATTGATAGATGTTTATGTTTGCTTGATCCACTATGCTAATTTCTGTAGTGTTGATCCAATCATATTGTCTCTGCTATTTCAGACTCCGCCTCTGTGACCACTTTGGGGAGGTTACCATCAGTGTGAAGCTCGGTGCTGAATATAAGAGTCAATGAAGCTGCAGCCTTTAATAAATTTGGGCTCTCCTTATGGAAGAGCCCAAATTTAGCCTGGTCATAAGCTGACCCTCCATAGTGCATGTTGGGGTCAGTTTGTAAGGCTGTTGGTGGTCTTTGATGGGCTTCCAAGTGTCCCAGATGTGTATCTGGGGATTTGGAGGTTTATTGATGAGGAAATCACCAAGCCAATCCAGGTGTGTAAAATTCTGAACCTCTCAAAAAGGTTTTGAATGAGACCAGTTTAATAAAATGCACATTTACATTGTATGTGTCATTACTGTGCTTCTAACATTAAAAATATATTGGAAAATTTTCTTCTCTTATGGAACTTCAAATCCCTTCTTGGTGATCCTTCTCAGCAAACCTGGATGAACTTCCAATCATCCAGATACCCCAAGAAGGACCACCACCATTATTCCCACATACTGACCCCAAACCCAAGAGCTTGGTGCAGCATGAGAATAAGGGGTTCATTTGGTTTCTCCCAAAGGGAGACCCAAACGCTTACAAGAGCTCCAATTCTCTGACTTTTATACTCCAGCACTAAGACTCACACTGATGGTAGCATCTGCACAGTAACCATGGGGCGGAGCCTGGCCCAATTGAGAGGACATGATTGGACAAACACTATAGCAACTTGCCTGGTGGATTTTATTTTAATTACTTTTTACTGGATTTTTTCCCCCAGAAAATATATTTTTATTTGAGTCAAAGACACAAATGATGTTTTGTTCTTTGAATTTATTTAAGAAATCTAAGTAAATTAATTTATAGTAGGGAATATAATTTCTAGAAGAAGCCTTTTTTCTCACCAATTTGTTATCTTACCCATTTTTGTTGGGGGAAATAAACATGTTAAAAATCAAAATTTTGACAATATATACACGTTTATTGTATTAAAGATTATCACTTTTGTGCATTTCTCAAATCAGACTGACAGCTGCACTACAGTGTGAGCATTTCTTAATACAGTTTGCGCAAACAGCACCACATAATGGATGAGCAGCTAATGCTCGTACCTAACTCAAAACTCTTTGTTCATGCCCTTATTTATGTCAAAGAGATTGTCAGAGTCATCAGAACAACAAATCCTTATGTCATTGATTATGAACAAGACAGTCAAAACAATTAGTCATGTTGTCGTGTATCAGTTTACTCTGTGAGGATTGTCTCAATTTCTCAAGATTAAAACTTATTTAAAAAGTCTGCAGTTTTTGAATCATGAATTAGTTTCAATAGTACATAATTACACATTACTGGTTAGATGAGCCTGAATTAAAAATTGGACATAATTCACCTTTATGATTTTACGACGTTGTTGTACCACAGAACAGACAGACAAGACTGTCAGTACATTGTGTTTCATCAGGTTAAATTCAGCCTCATTCAGGTATATTTTTTGCTTCATTCCAGTTTCATTATGTTAAAGTCCAGAATATAAAACATGACTTACGAATTATATGCATTATTATTCTGGACAACAGTTATGCATACACATCAGATCCTTCTACACACCTGTTCTCTCTATGAAACATTTGAACAATCAGCTGTACCCTTTGACCAGCCTCTGTCAGTGTATGATTGATAACATGTGGTCTTCATTTCATCTGCAACGTAATCACTAACTTTTCATCATTAGGAAAAGTCATAATTAAGTGATCGTCAATTCAAGAGACGTGTACCAGAAAAAGACAAATAGAAATGTATAAAATCTGCATTACAGTTTCTGAAAACTAGTTTAAATAATCTGAATGAAAGTTTAAATAAAATGAATGGTGTGCAGCTCAGTTCAGCAGAGTAACATATAATATTTTGTGATCTGCATGACAGAAGCAACTGATCAATTGATAAACAGCAGACAGCTGTATAAAATAATTAGCTGTTTGTATAAAATAAATGGGAAATGGCTATTGTGATGTCCACAAGTGACTAGATGATGTGCAGATGAAAGAAATTGGTTAAATAAATGGTGAAAAACTGGAAATGTTCAGAAGGCAAACACTATGCTGCGTTCCATTTGAACACAAATTTCCAAGTTCCAACTGAGAAATTTCATTTGTAATTCAAAAATAGGACTGCTATCAGTGCTATTTTGGGATAGTACTAAGAATGTTAACCTTGAACAATGCCTACAATGCTAACTTAGGTCAATACTAACAATGCTAACAAGTCAAACACTAGTCAAAGCTTTTATGGTAAACAATATAGTAAACAGTTTCCTTCCAGACCCTGAACAAACAGCAGCATTTAATAATTCATGAGTAATTTACAAAGAAATAATACAGAACATAATACTCTCCATAAAGCCTTCAATTAATCCACTATCAGAGTATTGATCAGACTGATAAATCTGATCAGCAACAGATCACAAACTCCAGCACCCGCTTTAATCAGAGCCCCAACAGTAAGAGTTAATCTAGCACTGTACAACTTTTCTCTGATCTGATTCTAAATCATAAATACAAACTGTTTACAAACACAAACGCCACCATTTACCCCCAACAGGTACCACCTTACCTGCCCTCGCACCACTTCCTGCTCCCACTTCACTTCCTGTTCCTGTATTCAGTTTAGAGGGTAAATAGAGCTGCTGCCCCCGGTGTTCAGGCTCAGCATTGCTGCAGCTCTTTTCTCCACTGCACACTCAACTCATCCCAGAGGACAGAAGCAAAAGAATGAGTCCTGAAATGTATATGGATACACTTTATCTTTAGGTCACATACTGAACAGTCTGTGTGGACTGCTATATCCACTTTAAGTTAATCAAGACCTTCTTAAATGAAATGACTTTGTTTCTTCAATGACTGATCAACTGTGGTCATCAAAAAAGTCACCTGTCAGTTTAACTTCACAATTAACCCTGAACACGGAGAGAGACCTACTTTACAGTTAAATTCAGTTTTAATCAGACATCCTCAGGCTGAATTAAGATCAATCGATCAGCTTGATTGGAGAACATATTTTGACCTGCAGTTTTTAAACAGTGCCACAGATTCTCAGCAGCACTCAGATCTAAATGAACACAATGTAGTTTAATCACTACACAAAACAGATTCACAGAATGATTGTGGTTGACAGGTTTTAGGTAAGTAGAGGTGTAGGGTCATGGAGATCTTCAGTTTATATTATTCTTATTGTCTAAACTGAACCCTTAGTACCGGCTGCACAACCAACAGAGAGGAGAACCAGAGGACGCACTGAAAGGTTGCTTTCATGACTAATCAGGAGGAGTTACCATCAGTGTGAAAACCAGTCCTGGACTGTATGAGTCTTTAACACAGCATTTTGCTCATGGTTTGGTTGTGAATGCTTGATTGAAGGATCTTATTGTGTCGTGCAAAATTTTATGAGCGTGTTTGTCAAGCTAATTCCACGTGGAGTGAGGTAGAGAGAGTGAATATAATTGAAGATGGTCTTTTTTTGGACAACCAAACTCTAGCTGGTTGCTAGAGGTTTGTCAGTGTGTGGTTTACTAAGTAACACCATGAGAGAGTAGATGAGAACCTCTCTGAAAATTAAAAAAGCAAGAATTTATATGTGCAAAAATGTGTTTATTTGTTTGTGTGTGTAAACCAATGTAAAGCTCAGCAGCACAGAGAGAAACTGACCCACAACTTCTCAGTCTGGAATCAGACAGACTGAACTGGGTCTGTTTCTAATTATACCTGATCCCACAGATCTGCAGCTCCGCCCTTTCCCTGTCTCTGTGCTTTAATTAAGCTCAGGTGGGCGGGGCCTGATTAACTCATTATAAGCTCAATTGCAGCAGCTCCAGAGTCTATTCCAGTCCCATTAACATTCCTACTGACCACCATTCCTCTTTTTACTGGAGTTAGACACCAGTCCTCCCAGTATAAACTCCACTACCAGACCATTTCCTAAAGCAGCAGCAGATTAATCTCACATACAGACAATTTAACAGCTGCTCACCTCCCCCTGACACCCACCATGTGCTTTCTGTTTCCTGATTAGAAAGTAGCTAAATAAAAGTGCTGCTCCTTGTGGACAAATTCAGTATTACAGCAGATCTGATTAGACATGGAAGTACATATAAACATAGTAAATATAAGACCTTTTCACCAGAGAGTTTCAAACCTTCAGAAAGCCTCCTTAATCTCATCAGTAGTGAGCAGTAGTGCAGTGATCAGTTTTATTTAGACTGTCTAAACGCTTGACTAAGATGAGTGTTTTCCAGTTTCAGATCTTTTAGCATTACTAGCTGGCTGATACTCATGTGGAGGAAACAGCATCAAACCTGAAACTGTACTATTCACTCAATTTCTTTATCTGACACGCCCACATTTCTCTCATTTACATATTCATTAAGCAATTAGCTAATCAGATATAGGTAGTGTAAAAATAAAGTCCAAAAGAGCTGTATGTACAGTCTTTCTTTAGGTACATGTTTGTGGGCAGAGGTTGGAGTGAGCAGTTAGTACCATAGATGTGAAGGCTAGGGCTCAGAGAGACGTCCTTTTTACGGGGTTAATGTTGTTTAGTTTTAGGCTTAAAAAAACTACTGATTTCTGTTTTTTTTTTCTTAAAAAATTAAGTGTTTGAGAGGTTAATTGTCGGTGTGAGTTTAATCTCTTTTGACATCATGATCAAGTGGGAGGAGCTACCATCAGTGTGAAGATCAGTTCTGGAGTGCCCGTCTGTTTAACACAGCTTAATTAAGACTTTAGATTGGAGGTGTAAAGAGAAGAGCACGTAAGTAGAATTCAGAACTCTCCATTCTAGAGTCTCTCTATATAAATCGGAATGTATATTTGTTAAATGATTAATTGATAGATGTTTATGTTTGCTTGTTCCCCTATGCTAATTTCTGTAGTGTTGATCCAATCATATTGTCTGTGCTATTTCAGACTCCGCCTCTGTGACCACCTTGGAGAAGTAACCATCAGTGTGAAGCTCGGTGCTGAATATAAGAGACAATGAAGCTGTGGATCTTAATTAATTTGGGCTCTCCTCATGGAAGAGCCCAAATTAAGCCTGGTCGCAAGTTGACCCTACATAGGGCATGTTGGGGTCAGTTTGTAAGGCTGATGGTGGCCCTTGCTGGATCTCCAAATGTCCCAGATGTATATCTGGGGAATTGGAGATTTATTGATGAGGGAATCACCAAGCCCCTCCAGGTGTGTAAAATTCTAAACCTCTCAAAATGGTTTAGAATGAGTTCAGTGTTATAAAATGACAGATGTTTTTGTTGTATGAGAGATGTTAATAACTACACATTTTTCTAACAATAAATATATATTAAAAACATTTTCTTTTTTTACAGGACTTGAAATCCGTTCTAGATGGTCCTTCTCAGCAAACCTGGATGAACCTCCAATCATCCAGATACCCCAAGAAGGACCACCACCATTATTCCCACATACTGACCCCAAACCCAAGAGCTTGGTGCAGCATGAGAATAAGGGGATCACTTGGTTTCTCCCAAAGGGAGACCCAAATGCTTGCAAGAGCTCCAATTCTCTGACTTTTATACTCCAGCACTAAGACTCACACTGATGGTAGCATCTGCACAGTAACCATGGGGCGAAGCCTGGCCCAACTGAGAGGACATGATTGGACAAACACTATAGCAACTTGCCTGGTGGATTTTATTTTAATTACTTTTTATTGGATTTTTTCCCCCAGAAAATATATTTTTATTTGAGTCAAAGACACAAATGATGTTTTGTTCTTTGAATTTATTTAAGAAATCTAAGTAAATTAATTTATAGTAGGGAATATAATTTCTAGAAGAAGTCTTTTTTCTCACCATTTTGTTATGTTACCCATTTTTGTTTGGGGAAATATGATAATATATAAGTTTATTATATTACAGATTATCTTGGTAATTTTGATGCCTTTCTTAAATCAGACTGACAGCTGCACTACAGTGTGAGCATTTCTTAATACAGTTTGCACAAACAGCACCACATAATGGATGAGCAGCTAATGCTCGTACCTCACTCAAAATTCTTTGTTCATGCCCTTAGTTATGTCAAAGAGATTGTCAGAGTCATCAGAACAACAAATCCTTATGTCATTGATTATGAACAAGACAGTCAAAACAATTAGTCATGTTGTCGTGTATCAGTTTACTCTGTGAGGATTGTCTCAATTTCTCAAGATTAAAACTTATTTTAAAATGCTGCAGTTTTTGAATCATGAATTAGTTTCAATAGTACATAATTACACATTACTGGTTAGATGAGCCTGAATTAAAAATTGGACATAATTCACCTTTATGATTTTACGACGTTGTTGTACCACAGAACAGACAGACAAGACTGTCAGTACATTGTGTTTCATCAGGTTAAATTCAGCCTCATTCAGGTATATTTTTTGCTTCATTCCTGTTTCATTATGTTAAAGTCCAGAATATAAAACATGACTTACGAATTATATGCATTATTATTCTGGACAAGATACAGTTATGCATACACATCAGATGCTTCTACACACCTGTTCTCTCTATGAAACGTTTGAACAATCAGCTGTACCCTTTGACCAGCCTCTGTCAGTGTATGATTGATAACATGTGGTCTTTATTTCCTCTGGAACATGATCACAAACTTTCTATCTTTAGAAAAAGTCATGATTAATTAATTGTCAATTCAGAAGACGTGTACCAGAAAAACAGAAATGTATAAAATCTGCATTATAACTCTGAAAACTTGTTTAAATCATTTTTTAAAAAGCACTTAAGCAGTGAACTAATGGCTGGCTGTTCTGGTGTGCAGCTCAGTTCAGCAGAGTAAAGTATAATATTTTGTGATCTGCATGACAGAAGCAACTGATCATTTGAGAAACAGCAGACAGCTGTACAAAATAATAAGCTGTTTGTATAAAATAAATGGGAAATGGCTATTCCGATGTGCACAAGTGACTAGATGATCTGCAGATTAAAGAAATTGCTTAAAGAAATGGTAAAAAACTGTAAATGTTGAGAAGGTAAACACTATGCTGCGTTCCAGTTGAATACAGATGTTAAAATTTCCAAGTTCCAACTGAGAAATTTAATTTGCAATTCCCAAATAGTACTGCTATCAGTCTTATCCTGGGATAATAATACTAAGAATGTTAACTTTAAACAATGCCTACAATGCTAACCTGGGACAATGCTAACAGGGAGAATTAAACACTGGTAAATGGTAACACTGATCAAAGCAGTTGTGGTAAACATTTCCCTTCCAGACCCTGAACAAACAGCAGCATTTAATAATGTATTAGTAATTTACATTGGTGTAATAATACAGAACACAATACTCTCCATAAAGCCTTCAATCAATCAGAGTATTGATCAGACTGATAAATCTGATCAGCAACAGATCACAAACTCCAGCACTCGCTTTAATCAGAGCCCCAACAGTAAGAGTTAATCTAGCGCTGTACAACTTTTCTCTGATCTGATTCTAAATCATAAATACAAACTGTTTACAAACACAAACACCAACATTTACACCCAACAGGTACCACCTTACCTGCCCTTGCACCACGTCCTGCTCCTACCTCACTTCCTGTTCCTGTATTCAGTTTAGGGGGTAAAGAGAGCTGCTGCCGCCGGTGGTCAGACTCAGCATTGCAGCAGCACTGTTCTCCACTGCACACTCAACTCATGGTAGACGATTGTTAGGATCAGATCACTTTCACATGTTATAACATTGCTAGCAGGCTAATTAGCAGCACAGCCTAAACCAGTGGCTCCCAGTCCCGGACCTGGAGAACCCCTGTCCTGCACTGGTTTATTGTTCTCCTGCTGCAACTACAAAAATAGTTAAAATATGTTTAACCGTTTGAGGATTTTCTTGCTTCTTGCTTAACATTTTATAAAATATGAACACCTATTTATATTACCGTGGAGGATAATTTTCATATACCTCTGAAAAACACTTGCAGTCACACAGTCTTTATGGTTTTTTATGGTTTCTGCATACCACCACATCTGATTTAAAATGATCTGGTACTTTTGGGTCAGTAGAGGTGTATGGTCATGGAGATGTTCAGTTTATTATGATCCTTATTGTCTAAACTGAACCCTTAGTACTGGCTGCCACTCACTCGGTCACCTCCTACTGGAGAAGTACGAGAGACACAACCAACAGGAAGGAGACCCAGAGGACCCATTGAAGGGTTATTAGAAAGAGTATTAGAAAGGTTGTTTTCATGACTAATCAGGAGGAGTTACCATCAGTGTGAAGATCAGTCCTGGACTGTATGAGTCTTTAACACAGCACTCATCTCTTGATTTGGTGGTGAATGCTCTATGGAGAGATCTTACTAGGTTGGGCAGATTTTTTTATATGAGTCTTTGCCAAGCTCGTCTCACCAAGAGTGAGGTGGTGAAAGTGTATAAAACTCAAGATAGTTTTTTCGGGATATTCAAACTCTAGCTGGCTGCTGGAGGTTTGTCAGTTTGTGGTTTCCTAAGTAACACTATGAGAGAGTACCTCTCTGAAGATAAAAAACCCAGAATTTGTTTATACAAATATATACTTGTTTGTGTGTCTAAACCAATGTAAAGCTCAGCAGCCCAGATAAACTGACCCACAACTTCTCAGTCTGGAATCAGACAGACTGAACTGGGTCTGTTTCTAATTATACCTGATCCCACAGATCTGCAGCTCCGCCCTCTCCCTGTCTCTGTGCTTTAATTAAGCTCAGGTGAGCAGGGCCTGATTAACTCATTATGAGCTAAATTGCAGCAGTCCTGAATCGCCTTGAACGACCAGCAGCTCCAGAGTCCATTCCAGTCCCATTAACATTCCTACTGACCAACTTTCCTCTTTTTACTGGAGTTAGACACCAGTCCTCCCAGTATAAACTCCACTACCAGACCATTTCCTAAAGCAGCAGCAGATTAATCTCACATACAGAGACTTTAACAGCTGCTCACCTCCACCTGAGACCCTCCATGTGCTTCCAGCCACCTGATTAGAGAGTAGCTAAATAACAGTGCTGATCTCTGTGGAAAATTTCAGTGTTACAGCAGATCTGTTTAGACATTGAAGTACATGTACCTGCAGACCGGAGAACCAATGGGCATCGAGAATAGGTGGAGGTACTGTCAATCATTTCGAGCACCAACCAATCGTACGACAGAGATCAACTATCAATTATTTCTTGCATTCTCAAATCAAAAGTTTAAAGTAGCTGTCTGTTATTTTGTGCATCAGCCAATGGCTTAAAGCAATTTGGAAAAAGGCGTTATGTATTTCTCATGTAGGCAGGGTTGCCCTAAATGTCAAGAAAATAGCAAAATAAAAGTGTCCCTCCTGTGGTTAAACTCAATATTACAGCAACACTGTTTAGAAAATATAGCCATAAAAGAGTGCTGTGAGTTTAATCTTTTTATCATAAAGTTATTTTGGAGCATTTCTACTGGTGAATTCATCTTTAAATTCTGATACAACATGAAGAACAAGTATCAGATTCACATTTTGCCAAAAAGATCATGCTTCTATCCATCTATCTATCTTCTAATATGTGTTTTTTGTGTGTCGAGAGCATACATACAATCACAATCACACAGTCAATCCTATCCAATATCCTAATCCAATCCACAGACAATTTATCATAGTAAGTTCACCTACCTCCTATATTTTTGCAAGGCAAAACCCCAAACCCAACACTGTCAAAACATAAGACCTTTTCATTATCAAGTGGGAGGAGCTACCATCAGTGTGAAGATCAGTTCTGGAGTGCCCATCTGTTTAACACAGAGTTGTACTTAAGACTTGAGATTGGAGGTGTATAGAGAAAAGTACGTAAATAGAATCCAGAACTCTTCATTTCAGAGTCTCTTAAAATTGAATCTTAAAAATACAAACATTTAATTTCTATATAAAGCTGAATGTATATTTGATAAATGATTAACTAATAGATGTTTATGTTTGCTTGATCCACTATGCTAATTTCTGTAGAGTTGGTCCAATTATATTGTCTCTGCTATTTCAGACTCCGCCTCTGTGACCACTTTGGGAAGGTTACCATCAGTGTGAAGCTCGGTGCTGAATATAAGAGTCAATGAAGCTGTTGCCCTTTATTAATTTGGGCTCTCCAAATTCAAGAGCCCAAATTTAGCCTGGTCACAAGCTGACCCTACATAGTACATGTTGGGGTCAGTTTGTAAGGCTGATGGTGGCCCTTGATGGGCCTCCAAGTGTCCCAGATGAGACTCTGTGGATCTGGAGGTTTATTAATGAGGCAATCACCAAGCAAATCCAGGTGTGTAAACTTCTAAACCTCTCATAAAGGTGCAGAAGAATTTTAGTATTTTAATATCATTTATGTAAATACATGGTTTTCCTCTATCATCCGCTACATATTGCAAGAATGATGTGTTTTTTATGTAACTACCATTGAAGATGAACAATCCAACTGCATCTGGGTGAATTGCCATTCATCCAGACCCCCCAAGAAGGACCACCACCATTACTCCCACATACTGACCCCAAACCCAAGAGCTTGGTGCACTGTGAGAGCAACAGGTACATTTGGTTTCTCCCAAAGGAAGACCCAAACTTTTACAAGAGCACTGATTCTCTGACTTTTATACTCCAGCAGTAAGACTCACACTGATGGTAGCATCTGCACAATAACCATGGGGTGGAGCCTGGCACACTTGAGAGAACATGATTGGACAAACACTATAGCAACTTGTCAGGTGGATTTTATTTTAATTATACTTTATTTTTCAGAAAATATATCTTTATTTGAGTCAAAGACACAATACATGTTTTGTTCTTTGAATTTATTTATGAAATCTGAGTAAATTAATTTATAGTAGGGAATATCATTTCTAGAAGAAGCCTTTTTTCTCACCAATATGTTACCCATTGTTGTTGGGGGAAATAAACTAAAAATCTAAATTTTGATAATATTTACATGTTTATTATATTACAGATTATCTAAGTCACTTTTGTGCATTTCTTAAATCAGACTGATAGCTGCACTGCAGTGTGAGCATTTCTCAATACAGTTTGTGCAAACAGCACCACATAATGGATGAGCAGCCAATGCTCGTACCTCATTCAAAATTTTTTGTTGATGCCCGAAATGTCAATGAAATTGAACAAGAATGTCACAATTATTAGTCATGTTGTCGTGTATCAGTTTACTCTGTGAGGATTGTCTCAATTTCTCAAGACTGGAAATTATTTAAAAATTCTTCTTCTGATTTTGTAATATTTTGTATAATAAACTATATTGCCATACAAGACATTACTTATCTTTTGGTATATTTATTTATTAGGGTCAAACACCCAATTAATATTTTGTTCTTTCAATGTATTTACACAATCTGAATAAATCAGTTCCTAATATGGCATATAGTTTCTAGAATGACCCACTTTCCAATTTTCACTCTTCTACATATCCTATCCATTCTGCTTTTCTATATATTGTACTAGCTATAATTTTACACGCAACTTTCATTTTGATTTCTACATTTATTGCTCCTAAACCTCCTAATTAATATTTTTAATTGCTCACATTCTTGGATGTTAATATGTTAACAGGGAATTTGTGGTTGTCGGTACCAACCCAAACGCACTCTGATTTTCCCTTGTTTAGTTCTGCACCAGACACTTTCTCATACATTTTAAAATGCTCAAAGATTATATCCAATGCTTACCTTGATCTTTTTATTACCATGATATCATCTGCATATGCAGAGATTAGATTTTTTTACCATTTACTGATACCCTGTTAAGTCTACAATCTTCTTTAATACTCTTGATCAATTCTTCTTTAATATTCTTGATCAATTCTTCTTTAATACTCTTGAGTATTTATTTTTACTCTTACAATGGATTCAGTATACAAAAATTATCATATTTATAAAATTATATTAAAAAAACATACATTTCATGGGCATTTGTTATATATTTGCGTGATACATAGTCAAAAGCTTTTCTCTGATCGAGAGCAGCAATCTAGAAATTAGTATCAGATTTATTATAAAACAAACTTCTCTTAGTGTATTTAAGTTGTCCCACATTACCCTGCTCACAACCAATTTGCACAACCAGTTATGGAGATTTTCCTACGTTTAATTGACTCATTTTTTAATTTAATTTTTAGTTATTTTTCCCTCGGTACTCTAAAAGTTTTTAAATATTTTTTTTTATAAATGTATCCTCTATTTCTATATTTAATACATTTTATTTTTATGTTTTCAGCTGTCATATAGTTATCTATTATTTTTACTACATAAAGTTAATTTTTTTATCATTATTATATTTATTCAGTTTTCTACGTTTACATTTTCTTCTTTATCACAAGTTAACATTTGTACCTTTTTAAATGCATTTTCATTCATTTCATCTATTTCTTTTTTTATTATTTTTAAGAGGGATGCATCATAGACTTAGCCTTTTCATTTTTTATTGATATAATCTTTTATTGAACCTCTGTATGTTTTATTATTTTCTTTATTTAATTCAATTCTATTCAAAATTACTAAGATTTGCTCATTTAAGTTTTAGTTCGGAATTGGTGAAAATCTTTCATGTATTTACCTCATGAATCCACTTGTTTCTACCTGTTATCATTTACATAAATTCTATTTATTCTAGTATTTGATGCATATCCATTTTTTTTGAGGATGTATTCTCGGCTTTAGTTATGGAGTTAAAATCACCACAGACTATTACAGGGAAGCATACATAAAGCAACTTTTCAATTTTTTTTTTAATGTTTGTGGGGTGCATAAACATTTATAATTCTGCATTTAATATTTATAATATAAATATATACATATAATAGCTTTCCTGGAATTACTTAATTTTGTTTTTACATAGGTTTAATTGATTTGTAAAAAATAATATGACTACCCCGTCTGCTCTATCAGAGCCTATGGAGAAAATGGATGTAGAATTACCCCACATTTATTTACATTTTTTTCAATTTTTTTTACATTTTTTTTACATTTTCTTTTTCAATTTTCTTTTTTTTTATCTGGTGGATTGGATACTTCTTACACTGCAGGTTGCAATTATTAGGGTATCCAAAGACTGCTAACCTGGGTCAATTTTTACAGTTCTAACCTTTGCCAGTGTTATCAGTGCTAACCTCGGCCAATGCTATCACTGATAACCTGGAACAATCCTAACAGTGCCAACCTGGGTTGATGCCTTTATTTTCATTTGGTGACAGTGTTAACAAATAATAACACTGATGAAACCAGTTGTGATAAATGTTGTGGTAATGTTTCCTTTCCAAACCCTGAACAAACAGCAGCATTTTTTAATTAATTGGTAATTTACAGAGTAATAATACACAATATAACACTCTCCATAAAGCCTTCAATCAATCTACAATCAGAGTATCAGAGTATTGATCAGATTGGTAAATCCGATCAGCAACAGATCACAAACTCCAGCATATGCTTTAATCAGAACCCCAACAGTAAGAGTTAATCTAGCGCTGTACAACTTTACTCTGATCTGATTCTAAATCATAAATACAAACTGTTTACAAACACAAACACCACCATTTACCCCCAACAGGAACCATCTTACCTGCCCTCGCACCACTTCCTGCTCCAACCTCACTTCCTGTTCCTGTATTCAGTTTAGAATAGTGTAAATAGAAGTGCTGTGCCCCCCTGTGGTCAGACTCAGCACTGCAGCAGCTCTGTTCCCATTGCACACTAACTAACCGGTTTTCTTATGCCGACCTTACACCTAACGATTTTCAAGCGATTTCACTGTCACAGAGTCGGGATAAAATTACGAGTCTTGCTAGAGTCGTGGTTGCGTCATCTGGATCGTTTAGTGTAAGGAGGTTATTGAAAGTTTTAGTCAGTCGAGTTCGCGTCCTGGCACTCTTTTAAAGTAAACCGTGTTTAATATTATGGTAAGTCTTGAGACTTTGCTTATGCAAATAGTGACTTGAACAATATTGCAAGGCACCTTATATACTTAATATAGTTCTTACTTTAATATGTACAGTATTTTAAACACAGGTAGCACTTTAACGTCATCATATGTAAAGTTATGTAATTTTGCACTATTTTGTCTCATTGTGCAATGTTATTTTTTATACAAACAAGTTTAATCAACCCACATTTTGCAAGAATGATGTTCTTTATTGCATTAATTCTATCTAAAACAAAGGTGAATGTACAGCAGTGAAACTGTAATTCTTTGCTCTACAAGGTTGTAGCAAAAAGGAGTAAAAGAAGCTTATAGGCAAAGACTAACACAAAATGTATTCTAATAAAAATATCAAGAACTGGTTACAGTGTGGCATAAAATAATTGAACCTCTGATAAATCACAATATTAACATACACATTATTTGTAACTCAATATGCAATAAGTATTGTAGGTAAACTCCACCAGAAGCATGATGGGAAATAATCTCAGAAATAAGCTAGTTGCAGACAGCATTACTGTTCTCTTTGCTGTTGTTGCCCAAGCACGTGGTGCCCAGGTACTCTCCCCACTAATGCGCTCACCTGTGAGCTCCTCTCCAGACCGTCTTTATATTCTTAAAGGGGCAGGTTGCTAATTAGCCCGCCATTCTCACAGGTCCTAGTGTCCACCGTCTAACTAATGTTTAGATGTTCAGTGCGTTACCACGCACACACTTTCTATAGCACTGCTGTTTATACATCAGCAATTACTCTTCCTGCTGATCTCTTAAAGAGTTTACTCTCAAGTAGAGATATTGGGCGAGAGATCTACAGGAGCGCTTTTATAGAGCCTGCCAACTTCTCCACCTACAGCTCCACCCGCTCTGAACGCTGACAAAAGAGATAAAAAGCACCCACCTGTAAGTAGCCTCTGTCTAACTTTCTTAAACACACTTTATTACCTTTAGTACGTCACTCACATGAGGATTTTAGATTGTTTAAATTTATAATTTCACCTTAAATGCTGCTGTGGCGACACACAGGCTTTTATATTTCCAGCTTTTAGGAATACAGGTGCAGTTTTATGTGGACTGTTTGCAATTTCTGTCCAACTTAAGCAGAAATGTATAAATCTCTTAAAGTGCTAACCATCATGTACTGCACACTGAAAAAAATAAATGTGAGCGTTAGTAAATGTAACATAATTAAATCTGTGTTATCAACAACAAAAAATATGTTTCTACCTTTACATGAATATATCTAGTTTTTAATTGCTCCACATTTGTTCAAAATACAAGACATTATGTATTTTTTCCTTAATATAATTTATTATTATTATTTATGTAATCCCAACAAATCTTTTTATGTACACCTGAACAAACAAACAAAAGTCTTGTTATATTTACTAGGGTTTTAGTCACTACCTGTGTCAATGCTCTTTCTACAGTGTTGGGTCATGCAGCTTTCCTATAGGCTCCTGGTACCATATATTTGCATATTGGGTGTGGCCTCTCCCTTACTTACCATCTTTGTGTTGTCTGTTGCCCAAAGCTACCTTATCCTAGGCGTGCAGTAGTTGTTATATATAAGTTGGTTGGCAGGCCTCAGTGTTGTAGAGCTGTAAGAGAACATTAACTTTATTCTGTGTTTCTATTGAAAGTGTTGTTAGAATAAAGATGAACTGTTAGGTTCTAGGTTTTTTAAGTAGATCAAGCACACATTTTTTCAGTGCAGGTTCAGTGTAACATGCGCAGTATTTTAATGTGGAATTGTGGAAAATGTGAACAGTGTTAAAACTAAAAGCTTCATACTCTGGTGGCTCTAGTAGTCAGGAATGTGTTACTCATATATGAGTAGTTCTACAGGAAACCCAAACCAGGGTTTCTGCTGGTATGGGGACATTCTAGTTAAGATAACTAGTTAAGATATTTTTTAAAACACCAATAACACGTTTACAGACTTTACAGTAAGAGTGTGCCAAATTTTAACCAATATTTGAACTTGCATGTCAAATCTGAACACTGCAAAATGCAGAGTGCAAAAAATAAGGGCAAAACTGTGTTTTACTGTCCTACATTTTAAATATTCTCAGGGATGGATTCAGGATATTTTGGGACAGAGTAAGGCCGTATTTTAGCTAAATTAATTAAATACTTTTTTTTAAGAATCTGCAGATACCCAGTCAAATATGCATGCAGTGAATCAATACACTGATTTATTTAATAACCATGAAGTTAACATTTTGTTTTTGTTTTTTTGTAAAATATTAATTGAATCCTCAGGTCTAGATTGTTCGCGGTCGCAACCAATAGTATTGTGTATGTTTTTGTGGGATTGATTAGCTGTTGTTTTTCCTGTGTAATATATTGTTTATGACCCTTCCTATAAAGGCTATAGTGGGGTAAATGCTACGTTAGCGAATGTAATATATTTATAATCTATGTACTGTAGACATTACAGTCAGCAAAAAAATAATAATAAGGAGTGAAGCACCTTCAATGTACTTGTTTTCTTTTATACCCTAAAAAATGGACTCTACTCTACTATTGTGACTGTATAATTAGCACTACAGTACATGCAGCTGCTGCTGTACCCTTTGTAATTACGATTCATTATAAGAACTTAAAAAAGAAGCTTAGACTGCAAAGTTAAAGTCTGTGTTTTTAGCATACCTCTCTATATTCAGAAAAAAAATTATTAGATTATCTTTGCAACACATATTTTTAACTATTTTGAAAAATGTTGTTTTGTTGTTTATAATACAGTAAATGCTTTACATTTCTTAAATCTAGCTGTGCAGTGTTCTTAGCAGACTGGATAGCAGCAAATAATTGAAGGCTTAGACTTTGTTTTTTAGAGACATGAGGCTTAAATTGGACACATTAACACAGCTTGGAGACTTGACTGGGACTTGTGAACATCTCTGGATGCTGGAACTTTTATTAAGAGGCAGATTTAATTTTTCAGCAGGACTTGGCACACTGCTCACAAAAAAAAAAACTGTATGTGTATCACATTTACTCAAGAACATGGGCACTGGAAAATTTGACTGGATCTGGATCTTTTTTTTTCATTTATGGCAGTGTGTGTGTGTGTGTGTGTGTGTGTGTGTGTTTGTGTAATTCCCTTTTATCTTATTTTCCCATTTATTCACTTTGGTAATCTATTTAAAAATGCAATTTCTTTTGTGTCTTTCTTTATGAATTATTTTTCATAACTACTTGAAAGCTTAAAAGGCAGTACATGTTGAAGCGGGGTGAGTTCTAAGCTGATGGAGAGAACAATGGAGAGAACAACTGTACAACTGTATTGGAAAATGTTATTCTTTTAAATATACAGTACCAGTCAAAGGTTTGAATGCACATGAAATTCAGTATTTTTTCATTATTTAAAAATAAAAAATAAATTAAACTATGCAGAAATTATTTAGTAAATAAAAAAGTGTTAAACAAACCAGAGTAGCACCTCTGGCTTAGATGACAGCTTTAAAGGTAAAAAAACAGTGAAAACCAGCAGCACTTGTTTACTGGAGAATGTCTAATTTATTAGCAATACAAGAATAACCACCACGTTTCAGGGCTTAGGCCTTCATCAGGGTTAAAAGACAAAAGTTAAAAACATTCCAGCGTTTAAAACACACATGATTACAAAATGATTACAAAATTCATTTACTTTATTTGTAGAAAAAAAGCAACAACAATAAAATAAACGAGAAGGTGTGCCCAAACTTTTGAATGGTACTGTGTGTGTATAAATATATATATATATATATATATATATATATATATATATATATATATATATATATATATATATATACACACACACACATATAATATATAAATGATGTGTATTTTGTATGAGCTCACCTGACACACCTAAGTCTAAAGTACTCAGACTCCCCGTCTATCTCTCTGTGCTGATAACACAGAAGCTAAGACAACAATATGAGGCAATCAATGTTTTTTCTATTAAAAATTTAATAATTAAATAACTGTAAATGTGGGAATTAAAAGCAGGCAGAATCTTTAGTTTGGTTTAGATGACATCAGGTAAAGTTATGGAAGCTCAGGGGGTAAGCAGGGCTTTGGGAAATGTTGCCAGGACTGCATTGTGTAGATCATCTGCGTCGGGGGACGATTCTTCTGAGGAACTTTTTTCGCTCCATGTTGCTGATGATACTGAGGAGTTGTGGAGTGATTCGGAAGGTTTCATCTGGGTCAAAGTTACTCTCATCATCATGACTCGTCACATAAATGCTTTTCAGTACTGACCTGAAGCGGCCACGACGTTTAGGGATGCCAACAACGATGCGGTCAGTGTTGCTGTCGTCCATGTAACCAGTATATCCTCTCCTGACATATTCCGGCAATTCTTCTGCCTCCTCGTGGTGCAGGTTGCCTACTTCAAAGTAGGTCAGGCCAGTCTGAGGAAACAGCCCCTCGTTATTGTGGAACCATTCAAACCCATAGTCTTCTTTAGATGGGCTGCAGAGAACAGACACTGTGTTGTCTTCGTTGACTTCAACACAATCGGTTGCAAACCAGTACAAGAGGTTGAGTCCGTGTCTGGGGGCCGGCCATCCGAACTCAGCGTCCCGAAGATCTGGCAAACTGTTGAGGGTCTCAATTTTCGCCATTGTTCAAGTCTAAAAAACAAATTGACCCGTAACATAATAGGAGGGTTAACCACCAACTAAGATGTCTATCAGAACTGTCTAAATAATAATAATGTGGTTTAAAACTAGTAAAAATGGCCAGTTACAGGATAGATAATCTGATCATGTTCTTACAACAGTGTTATTATTAAATACTTAGTCCTGATTGATTTAGAAGTACAGTAAGTACAAATTCCTCTAAGTGCAGAAAAATCCATAAGAAACGTCTATTACAACAACAGTAACAATCTAAAACAAACCTCACCAGGTCTGCCGTCCCAAGTCTGTTGTAAGGAGCCTGTCGTCCTGAAACTGCTGTGCCGGGTCAGCTCAGAGTGTGAGTAAGTGCTGTAGCTGCTCAGAGCAGATAAACCAGGACTTTTCATATTCTGACAAAACGAAACCTAAGGACAACAGAGTGACATAGGGAAACAGGAAGCAGAAAAAAATAATGCAGTGTGTGTATATGTGTGTACACCATGTCTGTTTCAGTTTCAACACTAGCTAGGACTAAAACAGATGTCAATATTCAGACATGGGAGCAAGACACTAAGTTGCAAGTACTCTCTTTAATGGACTTTGTCTCATTTTTAGAGGTAACATTTTACTAAATATTGATTTACTGTATTTAAGACAAATCTTCAGAAATGGCAAAAACTCTATAGGGAGTAAGTTTCTATCACAACAGGGCCTGGACAGACAGGCAGGATAAGACAGGCAGGGAGCAAAATAAAGGTGAGGTTTAATAAACCAGATTAAAAAAACATCAGGTGTAAACCAAAGTCTTAGTAAAATAGATATGGGTCAATAAACAGGAATAAACAGTATCATAGGCAGGGCTAAACTAAAAAAATAAGGGAGAAAAACAGAACAAAAGGTCAGTACACAGGAAAACTCGAAAAACAGGACTGGAAAACAGGGCACAGAGAGTTAATGCACAACAAAGCACCCAGGCAACACCACAGCTATTTTTATACAAGGAAACACATGTGGTAACAATTAGGACAGTCGTGTGATTTGTGATGTTTAGGTCTAGGGCATGCTGGGAAATGAAGTTCTTGGGAGAAATGTTTAGTGTTTGAGGGTGACTCTGGCCATGTAGCAGTTATTACATTCAGTTAACACAGAAACAATATTATTAAATCATTTTTTATTTTTACAGCAGAAGCATTTTGTTTTTAGAGCAGGAGAACACTAAACATTGCAGGACAAAAGCCTCTTTAAAACCAGAGCTGGAAACCAGTGATTTAGGCTTTGCTGCTAATTAGCCTAATTAGAATCTAAAACCTCTGAAATTGGTTAATATTTACCTTAGCCTAACAATCCACTGAGATTAGGAGGCACAGGTTAGCACTGTTAGCATTGGCTCATGTTAGCACTGTTAGCATTGGCCCAGGTTAGCACTGTTAGCATTGGCCCAGGTTAGCACTGCTGGATAGACCCAGGTTATCACGGATAGCATTGGTCCAGGTTAGCACTGTTAGCATTGGCTGAGGATAGCATTGCTATCATTGGCCCAGATTAGCATTGTTAGCATTGACACAGTTTAGCATTGTTAGCATTGACACAGGTTAGCACTGTTACAGTTAACCCCGGTTAGCACTGTTAAGATTGGCCCAGGATAGTACTGTTAGCATTAGCCCAGATTAGTACTGTTAGGATTGACCCAGTTTAGTAATTTTAGCATTGGCCCAGGTTAGCACTGTTAGCGTTGACACAGGTTAGCACTGTTAGCATTGACACAGGTTAGCACTGTTAGCCCTGACCCCGGTTAGCACTGTTAGCATTGTCCCAGATTAGCACTTTTAGGCTTGATCCAGGTTAGCACTGTTAAGGGTGGGCCAGGAGAGCACTGTTAGGATTAGCCCAGGTTAGCACTGTTAGCTTTAGCCCAGATTAGACTTCGACATGCAAAATGAGACTTATGAACATCTCTGGATGCTGTGCTGACGGAATTGATAAAACACAGTGGATCAACACCAGCAGATGACATGACTCTTCAAACCACCACTGGTTGTAAAATCTTCACACTAGATCTTAAGCAGTTTGGACTGTGTGTCTCTCCACTCTTCCTCCAGACTCTGCTTTCTTGATTTCTAAAGAAAATGTAAAATTTACTGATGATCAGTGATGGTTTGAAGAGTCATGTCATCTGCTGCTGTTGATCCACTGTGTTTTATCAATTCCGTCAGCACAGCATCCAGAGATGTTCACAAGTCTTATTTTGCCTGTCGAAGTCTCAAAGCTTTGTTCACAAGTCCAATTTAAGCCTCATGTCTCAAAAAAAAAGCCTAAGCGTTCTATTGCTACTGCTGCTATCCACTCTGCTAAGAATACTCCATAGCTAGAGTTTTCATTTTCCAGCAGGACTTGGCACACTGCCCACACAGCCAAAAGTACCAAATTGGTCTTATAATAAACATTTGAAACAAACATAATATATCCATTTTGGTTGTTCTAGATATACATGAAAATTCAGACCTAGGCCTGGAGTTTGTAACAAATGAAGGCCTAACCAATAGGAGAGCTTGCTTAGTTGAATCTACCCTGGAAACCACAGGAAATTCAATCAAATTAAATTAAAAGAGACTTTTTGTGATTTTTACCTTTTATTTATTGTAACGGGACGGTCAGGGATCGGACCCAAGCGCAGAGTGGAAAACCCGTGAAAACAGGGTTTTATGTATTTATATTTAATTATTTATATATTTATTTATGTATGTATATTTATTTATCTGTATATTATTATGTATGTATTGTATTACTTTTATGTGTTTTGGCAAGTGATTTTGCATCTGCCTAGACCTGGGTTCGAACCAGCAGTCTCTGGGTTACTAGTTACTAGTCCAACACTCTATCACTGCGCCACCAGGAGAGTGCAGGTGAGGGCTGGAATTACGCCCTTTAAAGCAATACAAGAAAAAGGCGGGAAAACAAACAAAGGAGACACCATGCGGTGTGGCTCAAACTAAAAAACTCTTCCCAAAAACCAAATAAACTTAAATTCCCTTTATTTCTTTTCAGGTAGGTGGTGAACAATTCCACTCTACCAATCTTATTGCCAGCCCTTTGTCTAAGGCTTAGGAGGCTGTTTGTTTTGCCTTGGCTGGTCTTGACTTGATTGGGCTTTACTTGACTGAACTTGGCTGGACTTCACTTGACTTGACTTGACTTGACTTGACTTTGCTTTGCCTTTGTCTTTGTCTTTGTCTTTGCCGCTGTCAGAAGAATACCATACCGGTCAGCACGCAAAAAAGGTGTGACAAAGGCAAGCAGAAAGTTCAGCCTTATATAGAGGAACCAGCAGGTGTGGATGGTTGGACCTGATTACCTCCTGGAACTCTGGGATTTGGAGTCTCCCTGGGGAACAGTGCCACGCCGCTGCCGCCCTCTGCTGGCAGCTGGCGGTGCAGCCTGACCCCTTACATTTATATACTTTAAAATTGAGTATTACAAAGATAACTACCAATAATTCTACTCAGAAACGGTTAGAGAATTTACTAGTACAGAGTTAGTAGACCTGATGTTATTTTAAAATAAGAAAAGATTGAATACATTGTAAGAAGAACGATTGCAACATTTTATTATATCTTTAGTTTCCTGAAACTACACTTAAAAATCTCTATAAATATTTGTTTAAAAGTGTGTGTATCACATCCGCTCAAGACTATGGGCACTGGAAAATCCTACTGGAGCTGATGGACCAGTCAAAAGTTTGAATTTAGTGTTTTTTTAATGCATCGTAGATTAATACTAAAAAGTCATCCAAATTATGCAGAAATTATTTAGTAAACAAAAAAGTGTTAAACCAGAATAGCACCTCTTGCTTAGATGAGATCCGAAAAATAGAACTTTGAAAGTATTTTCAAGTGCAGTCGCAAAGCACCCCAGATAAGAGCCACATAAATACTTTACACTTTTAATTTACTACCCTCTTTATACGTCCCTTTATACTCTAGATGACTTCAGTATTCATTTACAGTGTAGGAAAAAAACTACACAATAAAATAAAAAAACTGATTGAGAAGGTGTGCCCAAACTTTTGAATGGTACTGTGTATATATATATATATATATGAAACACCTGAGTCTAAAGTACTCCTTGTCTATTGTGTGATGATAGCACACAATCAAAAACAAAAATATGAAGCATTCTAGGTTTTTTATTATAAAAAAAATAACTGTAAATCTGGGAATTAAAAGCAGGCAGAAACTTTAGTTTGGCTTTAGTTCACAGCGAGATGACATCAGGTAAAGTAATGTAAATCATCAGGGGTTAGCATGGAGAAACAAAACACAATTATTAAGATAACAAGCAATGCTCAGGGGGTAAGCAGGGCTTTGGGAAGACTGGAAGACTGCATTGTGGAAATCATTGGATGACTCTTCTGATGAACTCTTTTTTTTTCATGTTGCTGATGATACTGAGGAGTTGTGGAGTGATGCGGTAGGTTTCGTCTGGGTCGAAGTTCTTCCGGTCATCATGGCTCGTCACATAAATGCTTTTCAGTACCGACCTGAGGCCACGACGTTTAGGGATGCCAACAACGATGCGGTCAGTGTTGCTGTCGTCCATGTGGTGGGTATATCCTCTCCTGACATATTCAGGCAATTCTTTTAACTTATCGCGGTGCAGGCTGCCAACCTCGTAGTATTTCAGGCCAGTCTGAGGAAACAGCCCTTCATTATTGTGGAACCGTTCAAACCCAAAGTGTTTTTCAGACGGGCTGCAGAGAACAGAGACTGTGTTGTCTTCGTTGACTTCTACACAATCGGTTGCAAACCAGTACAAGAGGTTGAGTCCGTTTCTGGGGTACGGCTGTCCATACTCAGCGTTCCGAAGATCTGGCAAACTGTTTAGGGTCTGAATTCTCGCCATAGTTCAGCTCTAAGAACAAATCAGACACAGAAGTCAAGATTCCAGCAGCAAGGTTTTAATTTGCAGTCTTTTCCTAATTTTTTA
This sequence comes from Astyanax mexicanus, assembly GCF_023375975.1. Classification (NCBI taxonomy): domain Eukaryota; kingdom Metazoa; phylum Chordata; class Actinopteri; order Characiformes; family Acestrorhamphidae; genus Astyanax; species Astyanax mexicanus. The sequence continues at coordinate 21,778,801 of NC_064432.1, read as the reverse complement.
AAGTTTTTAACCCTCCTGTTATATTTATTTGTCAGGAACAGCAGTGGTGTTACTGGGTCAATTTGACCCCTATGCATGTTTAATTGTCCAAAAGATAAAGAAACCAAAAAAATTCTAACCAGAAGTGTAAATATTTATTTATTAACTCTATTGCTAATTATTCTATCAATATTTAGTGCAATGGTGTTCCTAACCTCTAACAGGTAATGCTTCAATTAGGATAATTCACTTGTTTTTCATAAAAAAATTATATTTTTTTATGTTTTACTACTTTATTACTTTTTAAAGACCAATATATAAAACACAATAGTTTTACATTACATTAAAACATAACATTGCAATTTATTTAGTTTTAGTTTTTGTAGAGGGTGGTTGCATATATGGAAGATAAACCATTTTCATATTATATGTTTATTATAATAATTAAGGCAAGAGGAAGAAGTTTCATACTGAATTTTTTTTTTAACTATTTTTCCTAGATCTTCAAACTTTAACACGTGTCAATTTGACCCGTAACATAAAATGAGGGTTAACCTCCAACAAAAATGTCTGTCAAAATTGTCTAAATAATAATTATGTGGTTTAAAACCAGTTGCAGGATAAATCATCTGATCATGTTCTTACAACAATGTAATTATTAGATATTTATTAAATACTTAGTCCTGATTTTTTCAGAAGTACAGTAAGTACAAATTCCTACAAGTGCAGAAAAAACCATAAGAAACTTCTATTACAACAACAGTAACAATCTAAAACAAACCTCACCAGGTCTGCCGGGCAAAATCCGTTGTAAGGAGCCTGTCGTCCTGAATCTGTTGTGCCGGGTCTGCTCAGAGTGTGAGTAAGTGTTGTAGCTGCTGGCTGAGGCTGGTGACTGCTGCTCAGAGCAGATAAACCAGGACTTTTCATATTCTGAGAAAACAAAACCTAAGGACAACAGAGTGACGTAGGGAAACAGAAAGCAGAAAAAAAATATTCAGCATTCCTGTCCACTGTCTCAAAACCAGGTTATTAATATTACCTCATACAATACAGTTCCTCAACACTGTGCTCACTGGTAACTTTATGCTTTCCCTCACTGGCTGTGTTATTAGAATCCAGGGCTCTCTTGTTTCTGATGTCAGTACAGAGTGAGACTGGTTGGCAAGGACAGGGTTGGTGTTCTGTGTGTAGTGTTGGTACACAGGTGTGTGTGTGTGTGTGTGTGTGTGTGTGTGTGTGTGTGTGTGTGTGTGTGTGTGTGTGTGTGTGTGTGTGTACAGCATATCTGTGTATTTTTCAGTTTGGCAAGTACAGTTTCATTCATGTGTGCAACACTAGCTTGAACTAACAACAGGTGTCAATAGTCAGACATGGGAACAAGTACCATCTCTTAACACTTAAATCGCAAGTCAAATATTTTTAATTGACTTTGATCATCTCATTTTTAGAGGTAACATTTTTACTAAGTATTGATTTACTGTATAAATAAAATAAACAACAAACAAACACAGGTGTAAACCAAAGTCCTAGTAAATAAACAGGAATAAACAGTATCATAGAGTTAATGCACA